>NC_066288.1:4305000-4612500 GCF_905404315.1 Leptidea sinapis | reverse complement strand
AAATATAAGTTACATACATATACCCTATTAACTACAACACCACGTCATTGATGGATTATGTAAAACAAATTTCTTACGAGAGTATGTATTTCCCGCTTCCGTCGAAGTATCTCATCCTTATCCCGAATGGTCTCCTTCGCGAGTGCCTTCACATCTTCCTTGCGGGAGTTCGCCAATCGATTCAGTATTTCCTTCTTTTCAGAGTCTAGCAGGTCCTAGAACATTTTCAGAGTAGTCATTATCAGAAACAATACATAAAAGATAGAAAAACGAGTTGCACCCCGGGAGTGCCGACAGAAGTGAATGTTGTGCATTTTTGAATATTTTGGAATGGTTAGGGAATAATTTCGCAAGAATTTCTTTATTCATCAGTATAAAAGTACTAGCATTAATGTGGTTAAACAATATTCAATTATCGGGCTATCGTACACAAAAATTACAATTAATATTACATAATTATCACTTCAGATCGATTTCAATTATTACTAACATTACTAAGTTTATCTCTCAGAAAAATTATCTTTTATCCATAATTTCAACGACAGTCTTACGAATTTTTGATTAGGTGACGTGTCCTGACGCGAGTTTAACATTTTATACCCTACCCAAAATGTGTTCAACGCCGCTAAAGAAATTTTCACTTCAAAAGTTTTACACCCATAAAAATTGAATAGATCTGATTTGATTGATTGATTTATAATATGCATGAAATGCTAAAGGTAACTACTGTATTTAAGCACCCTCCTCGCGAAATGATAGTATGTGCTTTCGGATACTATAAGTTATATGGGAAATGAAATTTGAAAACAAAATTTTATGAACGATACAGTACTCGAATCCACGACCTATCGCGAACCGATGAGTGCTCTTCCTACTGAGCTAACCGTTCGAATGACGTATCGTCATAGACTCATGATGTCGTGGGTTCGAGACCCGCATCGTTCACAAAATTTTGTTTTCAAATTTTATTTGTGTAATAATGCCAGAAGTAAGGGTTATCACTTTAAAAACATTACAAATTGTTTGAGTTATATAGGTACCGTGAGCGCCTTCATCTGCTGTTGGTGTTGGTTCCTGAGATTCTTCTCCAGCGCTGCGTAGATCTGGTGATGGTACCGTAACCGCAGCTCGCGTTCCTCTCCACCACCGCTGCTGACCCCAGGGTTACCTTCCTCGCTCACTACACTGTTGTCACCCCTGGTCAAATATCAAAGAATATATAATTTAATAAATATGAGCGACCTTGTAATTTATCATATATCATGACTTTATCTATAGTAGAAAAGGAGCGCAAAAAATATAATGTGAGAATTTCTTGCGCCGCTTCTTCTCTCGCAGAACGCCATTAGTTTCCGCAGCGGTACAAGTAATTTAACTGACGTCATAAGATTAATGGAATCAATTAAAAAAAAGTTACGTTTATGACTTTTTAGTAATCACAAAACCTTAAACAGTTTGTACGTCTAGATATTCTCTTGACGTTAAACAATCCATAAAAACAGTCTCGTGCTAGAGCTTGCCGAGCCAACATATCCTGAGGATGCCTCGTGTAGAAGCGAAACACGTGTCGAATTGTTTGAAGAGGAATATTGACGGAAGTAACACTCAAGAAAACTAAAAATATTTGGATATAGAGTTAACCTCTATTTTGAGCAATAGTGTCCATCACTAAGACAAAGTGTAATACAAATCGCGAGTGTAAGACGTAGCTTGTCACGCACACTAAAGTATTAAACCTGGCCTGTAAATAAAACTAAAAACATTTGGATGATTATGGATTTCCACTCAATTTTTTTCAAAGTTTTCAAAGCTGTCATAGCCTATTTAGACATAAAAATGATCTAAGCCCAAAACATATAACAATACTGACATGTTCTTAATCGATATCCTCTTCACAAAGAACTTGGCAGCTGGTTTGTTCCGCGTCTGTTTCCGTCGCAGCGCGTCTAACTTCCGCGCCAGTTCCGACCGTTTGTCCTTCACCACTTTACTATTGAATAATGCATTAAGAGTATCCTCGGCAGAAATTTCTGTATTGGTTCCGTTCCATTTGGTCTCCGTTTCTTCCGCTGTATAGGTAAAAAAAATATCTTGACCATTATTTATAACAAACCGGTATATTTAAAGTACTTAAGCATAATGAAAAAAGGTTAACTTATCAACTTTATTTACCCATTGCGATTGACTCAAATCAAATCAAAATCACTTTAATCACGTAGGTCACGGAAGTGACACTTATGAATGTCAAAAAAAAAAGTATGTCAATAAAGTAAATGTAAATGTAAATTAAATATTAATACAAAATAAAAGTTATTGAGTACAGTAGCTGCATCATCCTCACACACCGTAAATAATTAAAGGTTTTCTGTGTAATTAACTTTTAAGAATCCGAAGCCGAGCCTCCGGCGACAGGATCATCCTGCCACCACAAGCCGGTTCACGAGCATGACGCATGAGCCAGCCATCGCCTCCCTCAACCATATTTTAGGGAAGGAGACGAACCGTCTCATGTCGCCGCCACAAGCAGTGACATTTAAGCGAGCATGACGAAGCCTGTTACGAGAACTCAACCGAACAACAAAAAATAATCTTAATCTATATATCATGCAATACTCTACCATAGATTATCTTAGCTCAGCCTTAGTTGATCAACAAAAAAAAGAAACAATTTTCAACAAACATATTCTGATTTAAAAAAATATCAGCCCAAATGATTACGAAACTGAAGTGGCATTGGGCAGGGCACATACTTCGACGGACCGTTGATGGACCGGCGATCAGATCGCCGGAATACGTTGGACGAGGGCAGCGTAGGACCGATCGTCGTGGAAATATTTGGGGGAGGCCTTTGTCCAGCAGTGGACGTCTTCCAGCTGATGATGACGGATATTCTGAGACATAACTAATGACAAAATGATGAAACCTTTGGATGTCTTATCAAGTGGTTGCGGCAGCTCATCGTTGTGTTTACAATCAGTCGCTGGTTGAGTTTTATTCGGACTTCCCTCAGGTGGCAAGCTGTCCGGCTGCGGTTGCTGTAATATAATTGAATTAGATCAGTCGATATGACCCATATTTATACGGAGTAGTTATTGATGCGTAATGGAAAACAGTTAAAAGATGTTAGAATTGCCTTGTGGGTGGGTAGGCGCATTGCAGTTAAGAGCGAACGCTCATAGTTCATCGAAATTTGCGTCAGACGGTTGACAGTCGCGTTCTAATACTAATAACTAGAGACCGGATTATATGCTACAAAAAATGCCCAAAATCTGCATGCAAATATGCAAGTAAAATAACTAAAATATGCACAAAAATCCATAAAAAGGGCCAAAATATGCATACAATTAAACAGGAAAAAATAAAAAGGCATATTTTTATTTTATTTTATAAAGGCTTGTACTGACAATCGTATTTGTGACAGAAACTATTACAAGATATACCTACTTAGGTAACAATGAAATTTAAGATTTACCTTGAATTCAAATTTAAAAATATGTACTACTAAGTACTGTTCTAAATGTTATGTAGACAAATTGTGTCTATGATCGCTTAATAAATTTTTGTAAGCGGAAAAGGAGCGTTCTGCGTCTACTGAGGTTCCTAGGCGGAATTTTTTGAGTGTAATGTTTGGGCGTACTATGAAAAGCATCGAACGATGGGCGAGATCGAGCGTAAATATGCATAATAATTATTTAATTTTTTCTAAAATATGCAACTACCGCTGAATAGGTACTAAATATGCAAAAGCATATGCAATATACATTTTCATGTAATCCGGTCTCTACTAATAACGTACCAAGCTCCGCGAAAACAAAGAGTAATGACGTCTTGCACTATAAAACGTGTCGAAAAAGTAACCAGGACTGTAGTGCAGCCGGGAAAGTGATTTCTTTTCACCGGTAAGTCCAAAAAACTTAAAATATAAGAGATTCTAATTATTAATTAAAGTTTAAGTTTGAATTTCGATTAATCCACTATCAATATGGTTGTATCTAATTGTAATAAACATTGTCGATATTAAGTATGCATGCAAATGAATATTTTTAGTAATATATTGTAATTAAAATAACTAATTCAATCCCTGTTTGTATTCTATAACACAATCAACAAGAAGAATGACGAAGTATTAAACGATCAGAGAGGTAATTTTTCATAGTTAATCAAGATTAAAAAAACCTCAGCAACATTATATCACTCTACCAGTGCCTCAGTACCACAACGGCGCCTATTTCTGCCGTGAAGCAGTACGGTGTAAACATTACTGTGTTGCGGTCTGAAGGGCGCTGTAGCTAATGAAATCACAGAGTAAATGAGACTTAACATCTTAGGTCTTCTGGTGACGAGCGCAATTGTATTGTCGCTCAGAATTTATGCGTTTTTCAAGAATCCTGAGCGGCAGTGCAATGTAATGGGTAGGGCGTATCAATTGCCATCAGCTGAACGTCCTGCTCATCTCGTCCCTTATTATCATTAAAAATATATATATAATTGAATTACAAGTTATGGGTGACCTCAAGTATCAGCGTGCTAATACTGAGAAGGTGGTGAACTGAGTAGTACTGTGGCAGCTCAACTCACGGTCAGCGTGACAGCGGGGGCTGGCTTGGGTATGTCGGGCGCGGTCATCTCCTCAGCGTCGTCAGTCAACACTGACAGCTGGTACGTTCGCTTCTCCATCTCGTTCTGGTATTTGATCGGGTTCGCCAGAGCCTCCGCCAGCTCCGACAGTTTGTCTGGCACGTAGTCCTGCAATCATAATTCAAATCTATAATGCACTGTATTAAATGGGCCAACTTATCTTTAACCTTCCGTGATCGGCTAGCGTGCCGCGGTATGCCATAGATCGACGCCATTTTGACGCACTAGGAGCGGCCTGTCAATGCGTATTATTTTACGTATATTAATAGATTGTTTATAATTAGGGTGATATTAGAGAATATTTAAGAAAACTATCGAAACGAGCTATTAGACCATGCAAAATAAACTATCTTATAAATAGAATGAGAGTCAGAACTTGGTTAGGGTGTAGTGTGCCGAACGGCACTTTCGATTTTGGTGTTTATGAAAGATCTAGTGCCAAAGGGCACTTCCCGATTTTGAAATGTAGTTTTATAGATAGTTACTGGCTAATTAATTGCCCTAAAAGTGTCCCCAAGTACTTCGCATACAATACAACGATAACAGTGACATGTCTTAAATGCGCACCCCCAGAATGTTTTATGTGCGCGTATTCCTGTATTATTATTAACAACCAAGAAATAATTTGATAATACTATCAACAAATTGAACTGTTAATTTCATATAGATTTAAGGAAAATATTATATCATTTTTAAAACATATTTTGTACATCACTGACGGAAGTTAGAGCGTTATGATAAAAAACAAAGTTCGGAAATAATAAAATATAGAGATAACATTAAGATATAGATGAACGTATTTCGGTGATGTGTTCTGAAGTTTTTTAGCTTCCCGAAAGTACTCAATGCGCCTAAAGTTTTCATTACAAAATTCGCACCTCTTGGTAATATTATACAGTCATAGTTTGTATATATATCTTTACCGTAACTTTGATGTGCAGCAGCAGCGTGGCGGCCAGCGGCAGCCCCAGCTCCGTCCGCAGCCCCACGTGGCGGAGGCCCGGCCGCAGCCCCGGCACCGGCAGCACGCGGTGGCCCAGCAGGCGCCCGCCCTCCTCGTGCGCCGCCACCCGCAGCATGGCCAGCTCCGGCAGCACCACCTGCCCACAAACAATCGTGGCAATCTATCACACAACCCATCTCTGCTGCTTCACTTTTGAAAATTTACATTCCTTTTTTATTTTTTTCAATTGCAGAACATAATTTATTAGAGCAATAACCCCCGCGAAATCTGCAAAAACTACCGTACATTAACCATTTATAATTAAAGAGCCTGAGGGTGTCTGTGGTATCATAAAGAACATCGTTTATGTTATAATAACCTTTCCCACACAAACGTTTTTTAACAATTCTTTTAAATTACGTAACACATTTGTTTTGTACATTTTCTGAGATCATATTGTAAAAACATATTCATTGTCCAATAAAGGACTTACTAATTCGACTTAATCGAGTAGTAGGCATAAGAAGTTTATATTTGTTCAAACTTTAACTTGTCAACAATCAAACTTTAATATGACCACTTTAACATTAACTTGTAATTTGTAACTGTGACATTTGATATAATATCAACAGCTGGCATTCATAGGAGCAGACAAAGACTATATGAACTATATAGTGAGAGATCATTATATAATCATGATGCATCTTTTCTCGAGTATGTTAAAAATTACTCTAAATTATTTAAAAGTGTTCGTTCTATTGCAAGGTCTATGCATATCAGACAGATAATTAAAATGCACCGAATAAAATAAAGATAACTTGGAATGTGATTAACTGGGAATCTGGAAGAGTGAAAGACCGCATCATTGAATACAATTTATCAATAACCAATACTACAATTCAATCTCAGCAGGAAGTTGCTTCTGCTTTTGAGAAATTTTATTTCTGACATTCCAGTTTCTATATCAAACACTCTTGACTCCTCCACCAGTGTTGCTGAGTCACTTCTTCTGGGAAATGTTAAAAAATACCAACAAACTTTCAATTTTAGTTTTGTTAGCACTAGAGAAATAATAAAAACTTTTTAGTCTCTCGACATGAAAAAAACTGCTGATATATGGGGCATTTCTGTTAAAATAATAAGTTCAATAATTGACGTCATAGCAACATATCTTGCAAGTCTTTAATAACTGTATTAGTCGTGGCGTGTTTCCTGACCGTCTGAAACATAGTAAAATTACACCAATATTTAAGTCGGGTTGCTCTTCTGACCCGAATAACTATCGTCCTGTGTCGGTTTTGCCGACCCTTAGTAAAATTTTTGAAAAATAATTTTAAGCCAAATGCTTACTTACTTTAACTCTCATAAGTTACTTCATTTGAAACAATTTGGCTTTACTAGGGGACGTTCAACAACGGATGCAGGTGTTGAGCTAATCAAGAATATTTTTGATGCCTGGGAGGAATCGCAGAATGCACTTGGCATCTTCTGTGATTTATCTGAGGCTTTCGATTGTGTTCAACATTCAACGCTGGTCAGGAAGCTATACCAATATGGCATAAAAGGAACTGCGCTCGATCTTCTGACTTCATATCTAAACAATAGAATTCAGAGGGTCGACGTGAATAGCAAGAGATCTCCTGGGACACTTCTCAGTATGGGGGAACCCCAAAGGTCTATTCTTGGACCGTTCCTCTTCCTTATCTATATAAATGATCTTCCTAATCTTATAGAGAAAAAACATAAGGTAGTATTTGTTTGCGGACGACACTTCACTGATTTTCAAAGTGAAAAGAAACCAAGCTATGTATGACGAAGTGAACGATATTTTATCTGACATCGTGTACTGGTTTAGCGCTAATAACCTATTGTTAAATAGCAAGAAAATTAAATACATTAAAATTTACCGTACCAAATGTCAAAAATGTAAATGCAAATGTTTTGTTAAACGGAGAGGTGATAGAACCGGTGGAATCTGCTATATTTCTTGGAATAACTCTAGATTCCAAATTACAATGGGGCCCCCATATTGAAGGATTGGCGAACAGACTTAGTTCTGCAGCATACGCGGTTAAAAAGATTAGACAATTAACTGACATAGATACGGCGCGACTAGTATACGTTAGTTATTTCCAAAGTATTATGTCCTATGGTATATTGCTATGGGGCAACGCTGCCGATATTAATACAATATTTGTGCTGCAGAAGAGGGCTATTCGCGCTATTTATAACCTAGGTCCTAGAGAATCATTGAGAGCAAAGTTTAAAGAAATTAACATCTTGACAGTTGCTTCTCAATATATTCTTGATAATGTAATGTATGTTCATAGGCACATAAGTGAATTTGTCAGAAACTGTCATAACCATAATGTTAACACCAGGAAAAGACATAAACTTATGATGCCTGCTACTCGGCTAAGTCGAGTTAGTAAGTCTTTTGTGGGGCGATGTATATGCTTTTACAACAAGATCCCAGAAAATGTTCAAAACAAAAGTATAACGTTATTCAAAATAATTGTTAAAAAACGTTTGTGTGGTAAAGATAAGAAAGTACAGATTGGGGATGGAGTGACCGCCCTCAGGCTATTAAATAATAAGTTTAATTGTACAATATTACTTTGTAAACATATTTATTCGATGAAAAAAAAGCCCGCTGAGTTTTTTGCGCCCATTCTTCTCAGGTCTGAGGCATTCATTTTGGAATGGGTGGTAGTTTTTGACTTTCAATAAGTGATGTCACATCCTATTTTGAATAAAAATATTTTAATTTGAATTTAAATATCTAGAATGAATATCCTGTTAGCAGTGCATTATCATAAAAAAATTCTTCGTCTTTAATTATGCTTACAAATTAATTTCAAAAAAAAATCCACAAGTAATATAAGTAAAAAGTTTAATACAAGTTATTTTAAACTTCATTATATTTAAGGTATTTTAACTGCAGTTGAGTAGCTTTGATCTCAAGGATGTTTGTAATTCAAATAATCAGACATTTCAGAATAACCTTCTGAGGCAGCCAACGTTTACTATCAGATTACGCGTGTCGTTCCTTTCCCTAATATAAAAAACATTAAAAACAATAACAGTACAATACAATATTTGTACAATATAGCAACAATATTTGTATCAAAATTCATAGACGATGCGGGACTTAAACCCGCGATTCTCGGTTTCCGTCCGAGCGCTCTTCCCAACTGAATCAACCGTCCGATTGATGAATCAACCGACATATTGGTATGTGTCTTTCAAAATGTGGCTTCATCTACAGGATCTACTTTACAGTTATTATTACTTACACTTATTATTTACATAATCTGCTCTACCCTAATAATTGTATATTAAGAGATATATATATGAGATGTCGCTCTTGCAAATCGAAACCGTTTGTTATTTTTAAGTGATATCTCACACTTCTGGGATTAAATATGCACTTATCAACTGAACCAACCGTCCGAGTGACGTATCGACCGAAATTTTTGGTATATCTTGTACAACTCTCAGTTTATAGACTCGGACGGAACCCTACATTCGCGGGTTCGGGTCGCACCTCGTCAATGAATTTTGGTACAAACTAAATTTGTATATTTAGTCCCAGAAGTGAGAGTGTCACTTAAAATAAATACTAAGTAATACGAACCAGAGGGCGGGGAAGCTCGCCCATGCGATGGACCGACCAATTTAAGTCTGCTGTGGGCGTTCCATTGAACGAGTGTACCAGACCGTCGGCCAGCAGGGAAAAGTGGCGAATTGTAGTGGGGCAAAACACATCTGCCCAAAAAGAATTCACTTCGCGATGACCACGAACAGACAAACCTTTTTGAAAACAAACGGCTCGTCGCCATAGACGGGGTTGATGCTGTTGTTGGGCACGACGCGGGTGCGGAACTTCTTCCGCACGGTGTCGGCCGGCAGGCCGTACATGTCCACCTCCACGAAGGTGCCGCAGCGCTTGTCCGTCAGCAGCTGGCCCGACACCACGCTGACGGACAGCGAGCCCGCGATGATGCCGTCCACCATGCTCTCGGCGAACGGGTCCAGCCGCCGATCCTGTCCGCACAACATGAATCAACTCCGATCTATTGTGTAACAGGTTTTCTCTACACCCATGCTTTAAATCCTCTATTAAAGATTCTGAAACAGTTAGCTCATCCAAACGAGTGTTGTAATGTTGTACTGAATTTCATAACAACACTCCTTGGTTTTTTTTTCGATCCCTTCATGCGCAAAGAGTATCAACAAACAGCCACATTCTTATTGCTCGATGCGTGGTATCTGTATGAATTTGAAAAAAAGAACATTTTCGTTTACGCGCGTTCCACACTACCAGAACGTGGCGCACCGTAAAAAAAAAGTAGTTTATTCGAAACCCCGCCATTTTTCTTGAAATAATGAGCGATTCAAGTTTGGACAGCACACCACCGGATATTTTAAATGCTGCAAAGGAACACAATATTCAAGTGAATTTTAATAATTGTACAATACAAAATGTAAATTACTACTAAAATAAATAATTATTTCATTAAGACTTAGTTTATTTCTATAAAATCAGTAATGGATGATATTAGGTTACTACTAGTACTGGCTGTTATAATGTTAGCAGTAAGCTGTTTCAGAATCTTTTAAAAGATTCATATTCTGGGTGTAGATAAAGTCTTGTATGCAACTGTTGATAATTAGGTATTAAAACACTCATGTGATAAACCCACATTCGTGTTATAATACCCCTTATCACACAACAGTTGTATAAATAACTATAAGATTACGGCCTTAAATAGGGCAAGAGACATATAGAAGCACAAATGAAAGTGCAGCCATATCGCAGGTGGATATAATATAGTACATATAGTACATTAAGATACAAGTGCGCAAAGTAGGTCGTTCCCGCACGAGCGAAGCGAGTGCAGAATGACCTACGTGCGCACGAGTATCGTATACTATTTTTCCTATTAAGTTGCGCAAAGTTCGACCACTATAATTATTTTCAAACATTCCCGCACGCTCGCCATATTCCCGCACGCTCAGCTACATTCCCGCACGCTCGTGTCAACGTGTGGGAAAGTGGTACTTTGCTAACGCAAATGCATGCGCAAAATCGCACGATTATAGGAAAAAATAATTAACAAATAAATTAACATCTAAGGCCTATTATAATATGAAAGATTATTTGAATGATAAAGATAGTTGGAATTAATGTTTCTTATTTAACTTATAAAGTTTTACAGTGAATAAAGATTTTTTTGAATTTGAATTTGATACAGGCTTAGATCATTTATACGTCTAAATAGACTATGATAGTTGTGAAAACGTAGAAAAATATCGAGTTTTGATCTTTATTTGGAACAATGCACTCACACTAACACAAAGTGTCATACACATCGCGAGTGTAACACGTAGCTTGACACGCACACTAAACTAATATTCCTGACCTGTTTTCATCGGTTGTCTAACAGCAAGAGACTCTATATAGACGTATAAATTATCTAAGGACCCCGGGATACGGAATACGCTCCCATATAGTAAAAAGCATACTTCTAGGACAAAAAAGATCGCAGCTTCTTATTTTTTAATTTAAGGAATTGTTTTAAAATATTGTATGTTAAATAAAAAATAAATTCATAACAAGGAGCGTGAATTGAATGAGACGTATTATATTATAACACATGTTATTGAATGAAGATTGGAAGTTAAATCGGTAATTCAATATTATCCATAATAATATTAACAAGAATAGGTACCAGTTAAAAATATGTTAATGTCTTTAAAGTTTCTTACTATTATAATCTCGTAAGATTTACCAGTGGGAGGCTCCTTTGCACAGGATGCCGGCTAGATTACGGGTACCACAACGGCAACTATTTCTGCCGTGAATCAGTAATGTGTAAGCATTACTGTATTTCGGTCTGAAGGGCGGCGTAGCTAGTGAAATTACTGGGCAAATGAGACTTAACATCTTATGTCTCAGGGTGACGAGCGCAATTTTAGTGCCGCTCAGAATTATTGGGTTTTTCAAGAATCCTGTGCGGCACTGCTTTGACAGGGCGTATCAATTACCATTAGCTGAACGTTGAACCTTATTTTCATAAAAAAATACTTATAATACATAGGAAAAAAGGATTTCTGCAGCATAAAAGACATCATGACATTAGTAAGTTAATAGAAACAAAATATATTATACCTCACCTTCCGCCTCATAAACTCCGGTTTGAGCATGTAGCCACATCTCCTGTTATATTCGAAGGTTCCCAGGTTGAGCTGCATGGCCAGATCCAACGTCTGGTAGTTGAGTGCCACTAGCTGGCAACCGGCGTTCCAGAACACCTGCAGATTGTTAAAATTAAATCCTTATTAATGATGATTATTGTAACTCGTAATATAACTGATCGCTCGCCCCGACTTCGTTCATACCTTGCTAGTAAAGTATTGAAAATTAACATTGGAATTTTATAATGTTTACTACTTCTTACATTATTGCAATTCGCGAAGGATATTTTTATAATAAAATATAGCCCATGTTACCTCGTTCGCGTACTATTTACTTCTAATATAAGAATAACATTTATTTATTTTTAAATATTTTGTACACAAAATCTTTTGATTAAAAACATCCCTCATCTAAATTGGAGGTTACATGCATTTAAATACCAATAATGCGAAAAGGAATAAATAAATAACATTCCGCACGTAAAACACACATGGAAAGGTATATTTTTTGAGCAAATGCATTTAAAATAATATTTTGCGAGCTTATAATTTATGTAGCTATACGATATGCAGTAGGCAAAAAAAAACCAAACTACAAAAAACCAAAAACTATATAGATACAATAAATTACCTGTGGCATGAAGTTAGAGGAATCGAACCTCGTACCCGCCGGGTACACTCGCGACAGCTGATGCTTGTTGTAGTTGACAAACTCGATCGGCCGCTCCTTTAGTAACGTTGTGGCTTGCTTCTCGTCGAACGAAGACATTTCATAGAATCGGTTCTTTTCTGAAAAATATCACATATTCGTCCTTCGGTGTTTGTATCTATATAACAGATACAATAAATTGACTCACGTACCTACGCGAGCAGAGGTGGTGGTCGTCTACCTGGCATTCAGCCGTTAGGCCCGGTATCTACCAAAGCGGATAGGAGAGGAGTTGCATTCAGCCGTTAGGCCCGGTATCTACCAAAGCGGATAGGAGAGGAGTTGTATTCTGATAACCAATCAGATGTCGCTATTTCCACATCTCCGCTTCGCTTAGCGCAGGTGGAAATGCATCAAGCGGAGAGGAGAGGAGATGTCTCATTTTTCTAAAGAATTTTGTGCCGCATCCAGCTATCAAGAGGCGCGGCATTTAGGCGGGCGTGATGACATCTTCCTTTCGTAGACACCACTTGACTGATTTCGAGCTCTCACAGCTCACATCTCCTCTCCGCTTTGGTGGAAATAACCTGACTGCGTCGAGGCTCCTCTCCTCCTTTTTTTTATAAGGTACGAGACGAGCAGGACGTTCAGCTGATGGTAATTGATACGCCCTACCTACATTACAATGCAGTGAAGCTAAGGATTCTTGAAAAACCCAAAAATTCTGAGCGACACTACAATTGCGCTCGTCACCTTGAGACAGAAGATGTTAAGTCTCATTTGCCCAGTAATTTCACTAGCTACGGCGCCCTTCAGACCGAAACACAGTAATGTTTACACATTACTGCTTCACGGCAGAAATAGGCGCCGTTGTGGTACCCATAATCTAGCCGGCTTCCTGTGGGAAAAGGAGCCTGGTTCTACCAGTGGGAGGCTCCTTTGCAATCTCCTCTCCGCTTTAGTGGATACCAGGCCTTAGACGCACACACCTTACACCTTACAGGGAAGACGTGCGCCTGCACTCGGTGCTGTGTGTAGTAGTGAGCCAGTAAACTGCGATGTTGGAGGTTTGTGTATTGAAATGATTATAGTCTGACTGCGATAGTAATCCCCTTTATTAGTCTATGCGAATACTTATATACTAGTTGGAGAGATGAGTGTGTGTATAGGTGTATAAAGGTGTTACACACACTACAAAACGGATACTTATTTGTTATTAGCTTAGTTTGTCGTGATATTGATCACTACACTTTCTTTTCGATATCATAATTTTATTGAAAATATAGAGATGAAATTGCTACTCAGATATGTTCGCAAAAACTCCACCAACTTACAATAGATAAGGATAGGATGAGAAGTATAGCAATTAATAATGTTGATGGAAATTCATACCATGGTGATTTGATGGATTTGTGGTTAACTGACCGTATGCATGAGCCGTTATCAGATAGTTGTAAATTGAAAAATTGCTCATTTTTACTTTCCTATGAAATGTGAATTCGTTTGTATTATATTGAGATCAATATTTATTTTTATCACACCAACGAATAGACCAGTATAAACACATTATAATAATAATAATGTAGTTAAAGAAATATGTGAACTTGTATAGATCTGTGTTTGGTGCTGAATGCGAGTAACACATGGAATTATGTATAAGTCGAAAGAATTAATCACTTTTGAAATAGAATCGCCCGTATTATCAATCTGATCGATGCATGGTTCGCATAGAAAACGTAGTCAAAAATACCATCGGATTCCGAACAACTAAAAAATTCCTGACTTGAGCTGAAGTAAATAAGCGACACACAAGTGTCTAGCTAGAACAATTAAACTTTAAAAACTTTCGCGGGACATTATTCGCCTTTACTTACGATACATCGGTCTGATAGATGGAGACGGGACATAACTGCGAAATGTAGTGGACATTCACCATGATAAGGGAGATCTCCGAATGGTCGATACTAGTCGTACCAACCACACAGGTACCAACACCGAGTAAAGCCGGTTTAAATAAATAAAAACTAGCGAGAACTAGGAAATATTTAATCCGACGCGAAGAAACAAATATAATTATTAATTATTAAAGCATTCGTGAGACATTATTAACTAATTTATGAATGTCATCACCCACCAGGCGCATCCCGCGTCCCCCGCCCTGTCCAGGCGCGCACTCCGAGCACAAGTCCGCAGTATGAGACGGGACGTTATCGCGAACCCGCTACACTCACCCTGATGAAGGATCTCCGAATGGTCCGAAACTAGTCGGTACCACGGTTCACGGGGAGTGCTCAGAGAAGCTGATCGAGTTGATTCCAGCGGCCGAATTCATACTTTATAATATTTCAATACATAATTCCGGACATTACGTGCAAAGTACCATCCGCAACACGTAGACGTCTGGCATTCCATAACCGCGCGTTTTGTTAGAATTTTTTTGCCTCGCACAGCAACTTTATGGAATCAATTACCGGCTGCGTTCTTCCCGAACAGATACGACTTAGGGACCTTCAAGAAAAAAGCATACTCCCACCTTAAAGGCCGGCAACGCATTTCTTGACACACCTTTCCTCGTCCCGTGAGCCTCTTGCCCGTTTGCCCCATATATATATATATACATAAAAGACTAATAAATAAGTTAAATGTAATTATAATAAGTGTTCCTCACTCTCTGCGTTCTCGAAGGAGCTGAAGTGTACGGGCTGCACGTAGTTGACCAGAGCCGATATCTCAGCGGCCGCGTGGCTCTCGCGCACGTCCTCAGTGCAAGGGCCCTCTGCTCCGCCCACCGCGCTCTCCTCCTCGCTCGAACTGTCCGTCCCCGACGACTCCGACGAACCTTGGCGCACTAGCTACGAAATGTATATTGGAATATATTTATAAAATAATAATATTGACATACTTTCACACAAATTATCTTGCCACAAACTAGTTATAGCCTGTACTGTGGGTACAAGACAACGATATATTTAATACAATATACTTACTTAAGCATACATTCATATAAACATCCATGATTGGGAAACATACATCTATATTCATCATATAAATGTTTGCACCTACCGGGATTCGAACCCGGGACCTTTTAGTTCTGTAGGATTTATTAATTATTATAGTTTTATAGGGTATATCGTAATAATTACAATAAAAATAAAGGATATATAATTCGGTAAGCCTCCATAGTGCGGCTTTGAAGGAACTTTCTTCCGTGTACTACAAAACTGTGGAATGAACTTCCTAGTGCGGTGTTTCCAGGAGGATACGAGATACCACCTTAAAAAAAAGGAAGGTGTTCCTTAAAGGCCAAAAACGCTCCTGTAACTCCTCTGGTGTTGCAAGAGAATGTCGGCGGCGGTGATCATTGGGTGACCAGTACACTCGTTTGTAATCCTTAAAATTAAATCTTACTTAAATCTTCCATAAAAAAAAAATACAAAATACTGATTTTGATGAATTTCAGTATTGATATAGCTGACAATTTGAGAGTTGCTTAAGAAGTCTCGTACCATAATATATGTATTCAATATTATGTTCAGACAATCATCGAACAGAATAGTTTGAATTATATGATACATTTTCTTTAAATAATAGCTTTAGATATTTTTGACTGTAGAATGCAATTGTACAATTGTACTCAACATCCTTTTTGGGTACGTAATGACATAAATCAGATTTTCTTACTTGACCATGAATTTACAAAGGCTATATATACTATTTGAGTCAGTAGTCAGACTCAAACAGATGAGCTTTTGTTTATGCATATTACTCGACAATACCTAATCTATCTCAGTAAAATATTACTCAAATGGATTAGCTTTCTGCCTTGATATTTTTAAAGAAAATACACGGATAAAATCTAGTACTTTAAAATACATATTCACTCCAATGCATAAGCTTTTGTCGCGATATTTTTAAACGTTACGTACGTTCAAAACCCGGTCTTTAAAGAACCGAATCATCCTTGTTCACTTCCCAACAACAAATTAACACTGTAAGCACAACGCACAAGGAGAGCGTAGCGTGCCACGGCAGGGCCCGCCGAGTGCCAGAACCGTATCGGCCCTTCTTGAAGATTTGATGCTCATTTCACATATTTTTGGGGACCAAAGATCAGACGTAGTTTCTACATAGAAGCTAACGATCGGTAAACACGGTATGACATTGAATAGCATTTATTTCTAAGAATGAAATTATATAACAAAGTGAACGCGATTTCGGTCAATTTGTATACTATAATAGATGTAAAATCGCTACCTGGCCGTGGGAAATGTCCCCGTTTCCCTGAGGCTGTACTTCCCGCTGTTCAGCCTCATCTGAGACCACAGTCTCCTCTTTCTTGTGGTGGTGATGATGATGATGTTTCTTCTTATTTTTGATGATTATTTTATTTTTCAGAAAAGACGGTGGCGGCAGTTCGCCTCCTGTAACAATATAATGACATGTATTACGTATTGTATCCTGGATTCAGTTTTACTTTTGACATAATTAACTTTGTTTTCACTGAAACCTTGTGGCATGTGATATGAGTGCGAATCAAATCCTTTGTAATAATTTAAACAAATTCATTCTAGTTGTTGCTAAAATAATAGCATTCGCCGTGACAAAAATATTATCGTTATCACTTTACTCGATGGCGAAATAGACTCAGTAACAGTGTTATTTTAATCTAATAATATTGCTTTTTAAATTATTTGCGTGTAAATTAAATTAGCCCCAAATTGATAACGCCCACGAGTTATATACACAATCACAAAAATAGTTTACGATTTGTACGTGTTACGATTTTAAACAATGAAATGTGAAAGAGAGCGTCCATTGGCCTAGTATTAAAATGAGTTTATCAAAATAAAGAGACTAAACGTCTAGAGAATCAATTACATTTCTATTTTTACTTATTACAAAAACAAACAGATAAAAAATAACAAATAGTTGTTTACTTAATGTAAGGTCATTTGATGGTACGACTTTCAAAGAATCTCTAGCAATAGCACACGGGATCTTTTCGAAGATACCCGTGTCATCTGATAGAACAACTTTCAAAGGATCTCTAGCAATAGCACACGGGATCTTTTCGAAGATACCTGTGTCATCTGATATAACAACTTTCAAAGGATCTATAGCGATACCAGACGGGATCTTTTCGACGATATCCGTGTCATCTGATAGCACGACTTTCAAAGGATCTCTAGCAATAGCAGACGGGATCTTTTCGAAGATATCCGTGTCATCTGATGGAACAACTTTCAAAGGATCTCTAGCAATAGCACACGGGATCTTTTCAAAGATATCCGTGTCATCTGATAGAACAAATTTCATTGATCGTTAATTGATCGGAAAGTAACGGGGTTGAAATTTCGTTTTAAAAGTTCTATTAAACTATTTTGATGTGTTGTTAGAGCTACTGCAAATGGCCATTTAGTCATCAGTGGCCTGTTATTGTGATAGTTGTGCATACTGGTCTCTGCTGAAGATCTGGTCTATGTGTCTACATAGACCAGAGAGACTTTTGACCAAAATATTAAATTTTTCTGATTCAGTCTGGCAGCTTGACCCTTTGGTCCACTGAGCTTCGGATCGAAGTACCTACGTCTTTTGCGCCGCGGCCAAATTAAACAACGTGAGAAGGACTTATCAGATGTCAGTTACAGAAACACAATTGATTAAATTGTTTGACATCAATCAAACGAACATTTTATATTTTAACCCATTTTATGTGAGGAGATGATCATGCAATTTGAGTAAAAGCATGCTTAGCTTTGTTTGATAAGTGAGGGAGCACTTAACATAGATGGCAACAAATATTCATCAGACATTTTCATCTGAATGGATCCATACGGATCTAATATGTCGCTGCCATCTGGATGAATTAGCGCGGCACGCAATAAATGTTTTATGTTCATTTATGTTCACTAGACCAACAAACATAATGTTATATTAACCAACTTGAACAACCCTAAATAAACATTACAATGTATTTTCATTCAAGTTGTATTTCAAACATCTCACTTAGTTATGATGACTTTTATGGAATGAATTAACCAGATGACTTCGACAAATATATCAAAAATATTATGAGAAGGAACGGTCCGCTAAAGTGGAAGAGACAATTAGTATTACTATAATACACGGCTTTGCTTATAAATACCACTACCACCGTAGTGTAGTATGATACCATTCAAGTGGTAGGCATTTTATCAATAAGTATAAAAATGTTTAAGAAAATTTATGAAGATAGTTAAACTTTTTTATGACAACACTAAGCCTGTTCTGTTATTTCAGTGGATGACGTAAAAAAGCTACTAACCTGGCTGAAGCGGATGGGAATCCAACGGTTTGTCTAGAAGCATGTCACCAAATATCTCCCTACAATAATTAGCGATTTTTGCCTGCTGCCTTGGATTGCAATGGTTCTCGAAGCTCAGGATCACTGGATAGTTGGATGTCTTGAAGGCACTTTCAGCGATCGCTTCCAGGACCTCCTTTGCGTTGATCTCCGGCACGAAAGTGTACCCGTGTACAATGACCGGCTCCTCGGTGCGTCCATTCCAGAAGTCTAATTCCACACACCTACAAAAGAGAAACAGTAATAAAAGAAAAACGTGTTTTCTTCCTTTCTTTATATTCTATTCTATTCACGCGGATATGGGATTAAGTTCTGTAGTGTAAGTTTATAACTACCAATGAAAGCTAAGCTTCGAGTAGTGTAGTTGAACATTTCAAATAGAGTTCAGCTTACGCTGGTAGCACGTCGGTCGAGCGTTACCTGACCGTCATAAGCCGTGTAACACATCAGTGACACGATGTTACACTGTTAGTATATGTTTACATATAATCCAGACTCTAACCGTGGATCCAATTTTGATGTCCAAGCAGTCGAATATCACCGCTGAAGACTCAAGTTTGCATATTAGCCACAAAAACCATTTTAATGCATCGCAGAATTAGAATACATCGGTCTCGAAGGGAAAGCCAAATTAGCTTCGAAGAATTTAGGGGTCATATCATAGAGCATAACAATACTTCAAAGCGTAGTCCACTTCTTCTGGTCTGGTGTACTCCAGTATAGCCTCAAACCATTTGACCACAACGCAGATCTGCTCAAATTGTTAGAGTGTTCCGAAGAGCCGCCTGACCTGAATTTCCCGCAATTCCACCTAGGCACAACACACCACAAAATTGGAAATTATGCTCATCTTTACAGTAGAATACAGTGCGGTTTTCAAGGAACTGTCTTCTCCGTATAACCACACTATAAAACCACCTATCTTGGGCGGTGTTTCCATAATGATACGACAGTTCGGGTACCTTCAAAATACCGTGTACACTCTTTTAAAAGGGCGGCAACGTTCTCTGTGCTTCCTCTGGTATCGCAGGAGAATGTAGGCGGTGATGATCACTCAAAACCTGTATGCGCACGTTTCTCAACATTTTCCATAACCGTCAATATTACCGCTAATTGAGTACCGACGACGGAATCAGCTCATGGGATGATAATTAAATAAAAACAATTTTGTGTACGTGATGTAAGTATAATAAAAACTCGTCGACACGTTGCCGTTACAGTGTTCTGGTAAGCGATCAACAAATTTAATTACGCATTAACAAAAAGTAAGTGGTCTACATCGCCACTTTCAAAAACATTTTAAACAATATTATTTTCATCAAAGTGTTAATTAATGTTTGACAAGAGGTTCTTTTAGAGAATAATGTTATTTTATCTTAAAAAGCCTGCCGAGTTTATTGCATCCGTTCT
Source organism: Leptidea sinapis (assembly GCF_905404315.1). Classification (NCBI taxonomy): domain Eukaryota; kingdom Metazoa; phylum Arthropoda; class Insecta; order Lepidoptera; family Pieridae; genus Leptidea; species Leptidea sinapis. Next base: position 4,592,316 of record NC_066288.1, on the reverse strand, counting down.
ACTTAAGTTTGGGGCATATATTTTTGAAGGTAAAGGATATTCTGATAGTTTACATGAAGGAGAGGTAAAAAAGTGAAAACTAATTAAATGATTCAATAATTATTTAAATTGTAATTAGCAATAAGAGTCATCAGATGACAAAAATCAGGCATAAAAAAAAAATCAATATAAAGAAAGACCTCTGGAAGAAAAGAAGACCTCTGGAATTGTTCTTTACCATTAAATAATAAATAAATAATAGTAATAACATGCCAAGAAATATATCTCAAAATATTTATGAACTATAGTCGAATTACAGCCTCTAGTTGTTTTAAAACAACAAAACATAATAAAAACCGCGTAAACTGTATCCACACTAAACAGCACATTTTTAAATAATAACGCGATCGAACAATATCCGGCGATAGGTGATTTATTTTTAATACATCGATGTATAAACGAATCTATTAAAAACAACGTCTCCCGTGTTAATGTTTACATTAGCTGGAATTCAATAACGAGCCTCGATAACGGTTTGTTATTAATTTGTTACACAATACAAACTCTTGTAACATTAATTTGGAGATTTTCAACGCAACACGTTTGCTGATAAGCAAACTCGTATCAGCGACACGGTTCGCGTTAGGCCCTATTCAGATATAACGAGCGAAGGCGAAACAGAGCTAAGAAACGTAAGAGGAAGAGCTGATGTGGCGACGCAACAGTAAAAGAAAACACCTTATGTTCAGTCAGTTTGTCAGTTCCGTGTATAGCCTTTAACTAAATCTAATGTTTAGGTGCTATGATGACAGACTGTTGGCACGTTAGACAAGAAAAATCTCGATGTCCTTGTTAGTTGTTTTCCTAGCAAACTGTGGATTTATCTGGCATTTGTCTTAGCAAATCTTCTTCTTTCATTTACGAGATCAGATGACCACGAGTGAGTCAACGTTACGGACTAAGAAATCTCTAGAACAAGCAGTGACTAAAGATCCCATGGAAACAGTGCGTAAATCTCCGAATATTCTTGCGGTAATTCTTTTAACTCACCGCTCATGATCTGTCGGTGCAGATAGCTGTTGTAAAACTATGGTTTTATAAGCGAATTTTAACAAATGTCGCATTAAAATTGGAGTAAGCCTGCATTTATTGCTCGACCGACGGGCAGTCGTTCGGTCAACTTGGCACTGAACGCACTAATCTATCGCCATAGAGCGTCAGCGGACCGACGATTCAATTTAACGCGACGTGGCTATACGCGTGTAGAAATTCATCAGCGCCGGACTGAACGCGATCATATGTTATCTAGCCTAAAAGATGTAGGTAGTAACAGTAATTGGTAATAAAATTTCGACGTGATTTGAGGCCAACATGACCTCTAAAAAGCTCAATTCAGGCACAGTAATACACTTCAAGTCATCTCCAATCGGCTTCTCTCTATCTATTTCACATATTATAATATTACATAAAATGCTCAGAGTTGTTGAGGTTGATACCAGTAGCCGAATTTCACCACCGGACTTTACATCAAACTGCGAAATTCCACCCGCATCATGTTGTCGTCTGGTATTACATTCTATAAACCGCAACGCCGTTTGTGAGAAGCTTTTGGTCTCACAAAGCCCTTTTGTGGAATCAATTATCGGCTGCGGTTTCCCGAACGTAGCGGTTCGGAACGACTTAGGAATTTCAAGCGTTGAGCATACTCCCCACTTAAGGCGAAGAGTAAGCAGAAAACACGCAAACATGATATTTTTAGACAAGTTTTGTGGTGAAAGTATAGCATTTCGAGCTATGAACACTACTTAATCCTGTTACACATATCCTTAAGTCTTATTTGTAGGTTGGTAAAGCTTGCTGTTGATTATAGTTAACACTGCTGAGCCTTTTTGAACTATCACTTTTCTTTGAAGTTAAACAAGTTTTTTAGCATGGCGTGACGCATTTTTTTAGTACTTCTTTCAGAAAAGTTATTCTTATAGCTTGTACTTTTTTGTGTAGGTTCAATTATTCAGATTAGTAGTGAATAAGGAGGATTGTAAGCATATAAACTGTTTTCCACCCAAGAATTATGAAAATATTGGCTTGTTACATAGATGGCGGGCCGGCAGCCGTGAACTCATTTTGCTCAAGGTAGCTGGCATTTAGTGTCGCCTTAAAGCCCGGCAACGCATCTCTTGACCAGGAGTATTGCTGATATTCCTGGGCTGTTGCATCACCACTTCACATCACTCGATACTCTTTCTCGTTTGCCTCCTCTTATATCTTAATTTTAATATATATAAATTACGTGTCACGTTGTTTGTCTGCGATGGACTCCTAAACTAATGAACGGATTTTAATGGGATTACTTCATGGAGTGCTTGAGAGATAGGATAGTTTTTATTTCGATTTGGGACCCATAATTATATTTATTTTCAAAATTTCTATTGTATGGACATATTTTCTATGAGAGAATTTAGTGACGCACAGTTTGACAGTTGCACTGTGAAACAATTATAATATAACAACAGGGAGCATTATACGAAATAATTCTTGATGTTTTGAAATATTATTGTCAAATTCCTATAAAACAGTCAGCGTAGTATATAAAAAAAGAAAAAATCTGAGTCTCCGGTCATAATATAATAACGTACATATTACAATGGTCAAAGTAGGTACTGAGACATTAATAATATTATCTAATGTATCATAAGACTGGATCGCAACAAGTATGCGTGAAAAGATAAAGAATGCTCGCCCTCACCTGCAACCAGCTAACAAACTCTGCCTGTAGATCTCAACACTGGACTTGCCGGTGATCTGGTGCCCGGTCAGGTACGTGTTGTGAGAGCTGTTGATGAAGTAGTGTGCCATCGGTTGCTCCATGTCGTCGCAGAGGTCGAGCTTGTTGGGCGCGACGATAGGATTGTCCTCCGACATTAAAAACCTGTTGAAACATAGGACATTACATTCTAAATATTGATCCATTATATAATGTATGTATTGACATTAAATTAAAAAAAAATGATACTTTGGGTTACATTTTGGCAATTTTCAATCAGATGTTTAATAACTTTTTCGAGCGATACGTTTACTACACCTTGTCGCGGGAAATGGACCGAAAGTGCGTCACTTATTGCGAAAATATGCGCGCAGTAAAGTTATATGAAAATCCGTTTCTAACGTGTACTTTGTATATTTTTGGAGTTTAGAAATTGAATATTTTGAAAGGCTACAACACTGCCTACTCACAATTTACATACATATTGATATTTGTAATGTATTTGCTTTTAACAAATTGAAGGATGAAGCTATTTGAAGCCTTTCGGTGGCTTTAAAAAAGTTCGGCACTACTTCTAAATTTGAGTGCTGCAATTTACGCGTTAACACCTGAGTCAACGATGGGGGGACAGCTTTGAAAAAATCTATTTTTGTCGTTATATTTTCTTTGATTAACGCGAGTGCTACACATTTAAATAAAACACTTAAAAAATTGCGTGTGATATTGTTACTATATTTTTACATGAGATTTTTGGATAAAATTTAGAATTTTATTATCATTTCAGTTAACCGAACGTTTCGTGACCATTCCAGATCACGTTTTCGGGGAGACTGTCCCCCTTTTCATCATTTAAGAAGTGTTTTATCTAACTTTGTCAATTGTTTGGTAGAGCAGGTAAATGGCAGTTACGCAGTGAAAGTCAATACAAAAAAATGTCTATTGAAACTACACTGCTATTGCACGACTCAAATCAAGATTTTTTTGGTCAGAAGCTAATTTTTCAACAGTCTGTTTCAGCGCTGTCTTTTTTAAGGCATTTTATGTAGCTCTTACAAGCCGACTTTGACGAATCTTCAGCTTATGTTGCGGGGGCTTTATCCATCAATCCGGAAAGTTTTTAAATTGATAAAAAATTTACGAGTTAATTATGTGCTTGTAACTCTAAGTAACGTTGCAAAAAACCTGTTCATACTTACATTTCTACCCAAATGTCAAAATTATATTTATGAGACTACTATTATTTTTAATGCTGAAGTAAATGAATATAGCTATTCTATTATACTGCTGTCTGTATTACCAAAAAAAATTGGGACTAACTAAATCGTTTTATTGATGACTTTGTTATTTCAACAATACGGAACCCATTTATCATGTATATTAATCAATCACCAAGAATAGGACTATTATAATTAGAAAAAATGACGTATAATTTAATTATATCTTCTTAGTTGCGAATATTAATTAGATAAAAAAGTTAAACTCCATTAATTAATTAAGATGAAACCTTTCACTTTATAAGAAATTCAGAGAATATCTTGCAACATGAAAACTCGCAACATTATTCTTCGTGCTTTCTTTGAAATACATTTTCATAGCAAAATCAATTTAAAGCCTTCTACGAGATTAAGTATGATCGGATATGTTTATTTCAACCAGAATTGAAATATAACGTAGTTGAGATTCTCTGAAAACGGAAGAATGGGTGTGAGGAACTTCTATTTGGACGAGAGTCGCCCCGTCGCCCCCCGCACTTGTATTTTTAAAATAGTAGTCTATTTACACAGCATGACTTGTGACAAGGATACTCGAGGGTGTGATATTTGGCGATCTATAGAAAAAAATTACATTCGAAATAAACATTGAATGACTACTCAGTAACCTTAACCGCAAATTAAGTAATAAATATACCCGGACGCGGCGGTACACGCTGATCGCAGGGCGTCCAATCGTAGGCGGTCACACGGACCTGGCGGCGCTTGCGCGAACAAAATAATCGCGAAGTGCGGTAATGTAGTAACACTTCATTTATTTATGGGATAAAATTTACCTACATAATAATGACAAAACGCTTACGGTCTTACAAATAAACATGCTATAAAATTATAACCGAGAATAAACCAAGAATATGCAAAATGTTTACAAAAAGACATTTTGCTTATAATTGGTTTATGCGGACGTATAACGTTTCCCGCGTTTATTTGCAAGGCTGCTTGACATTCGGAAAAGTTCAGAATTATCATTGTATTGACAGTGTTGTAAACGTTTTCCTTATTATTGGATTATTATAAAGTACAACTTTATACCAAGTTTATTAGTAAGGCCGTTTATGTGTTACTTACTCGAACACAACAGGATGCATCCGAGAAAAGCTATATGCGAACAAAGGCTCTCAGTGCATGGCGGATGCTACATGATTACCCTGAAGGGGATGCTTTATAAAAATATAGAATGAATGAACGTAACGAGCCTACCTAATGCCGAGACTGAGGGATATTTTTATTTAGTCTCATTCCTTTTATACAGTTTACCAGTGGGAGGTAAATAAGGTAGATAATAAGGTGGCTAGATTATGGGTACAACAACGGTGCCTATTTCTGCCGTGAAACAGTAATTTGTAAGCATTACTGTTTCGGTATGAAGGGTGCCGTGGCTAGTGAAATTACTGGGCAAATGAGTCTTAACATCTTATGTCTCCAGGTGACGAGCGCAATTGTAGTGCCGCTCAGAAGTTTTGTGTTTTTCAAGAATCATGAGCGGCACTGCATTGGACAGGGCGAATCAATTAATTTCAGCTGAACGTGCTGCTCGTCTAGTCCCGTATTGGCATAAAAAAACATAATAGATATGTACCACACCTCATATTTTACGGACTAGAACTTACATTATGATATGTCTAGAACAAGACAAAACAATTACTTTTCATTGTGGGTACATACATCACTCAACAGAGTCAAAATTAGCTCCGAATAAGACAGAAAAAATGCAATATCTAAGAAGACTGACACATAATATAATTAAATGAATAAGCAAGTCGAAAGCGACACGTGAGTGAAGTGTTTGTTTCTTGTAAGTCCTATTGAAACAGCTCTCATTTTATGTTCATTCAAATTTGATAAATCATTTACCACAGTCAAATAATGATGCCGTTATTGGAGAACAAGTATCCCAAAATTTAGACCAGAATCTTGACATCTTGAATTTATTTTTATTGACGGTGGTGCTGTGAAAATTCGAGGGCCCAATCAATTTTGGTGACTTTTTGTTAAATGTTCATAACAGGTAACTTTTGCTTTCTCGGCTTAATTACATGCATGAAAAATGAACAGACAGAAAGGACTGTTTACCTACAATATGTAAGTACGGACTGCTCCACGTTAAAGTTGTAATATGGGCGTCTTTCAAACCGCATCAACTTTCCCAATCAGCGCAATCCATCAAAACGCACATCTATAGTTAACGATATCGATTTGATATCAGTATCTGTCTAGCAATAAAGATCATTAGTTATCATCAAATATCATTGGTATAAAGTAGCTCTTAATATCATAATCATCAATCATACAGACATCAATCATAATAATTAATCAGTCGTCGACAGTGTTTGGGGATAGTTTTGTGTTGACCACGTGATTACCACGTATGTATTTACCACGATTCGAGCATTTTTGAGTTTCGCGGTTGTGAACGTTAACGTCAATATAAGATTTATTTACTAGCTGACCCGATAGATGATGTTCTGTGAATAGGAAAAAAATATGTAAGTATTAGGGAATAATGTAGTCTAAAGGCATCAGAATTGTTGAGAAATTTTATCCTTGCTTACACATTTTCCATCCTTTTTTTGTCCACCATACCACAATTCCACCATACATTATTTTGTTATATCACAAAGGGCTTAAACATCGTTTTCGTTAAAAAGCTCCCAGACCCCTTATTTTTTCCGACACCTCCAACAGCATATTATAGAGTTTACATTTTAGGAACGTTGAAATATCAGGAATATCTAAACATGGTTATTATCCTAATATTGGTGCTAATAAGTTTTTCAACTATAGTATTATTAAGTTTACTAATAAATACCTAGGTAACACTGAAAATGTTTAGAAAATGGTATTCGTACGCTTTTACCGCATCTTCAGGGCTCGTGAAGCGAATACCTCGAATTTAATTTTTAAGTCCTTGGTAATAAATAAAAGTCGCAGGACGCCAGGTCAGGACTGTATGGCAGATGACTCATTATGTCGACACCTGCCATAGTCAATTCAACAGTTCTGTTGAATATTTGACTATACAACAGGCAAATTGCGATTGACATACCAGTCTGCAGTAACTGTCCTTCCATCTTCTAGCACAACTGTCGCGACCTTTCCGACCAAAGAATGAGGCAATCATCTTTTTTCCTTGACTTCTTCCTTTCTTTACCTTAGTTGGCCGATCCTCGAAAGGAAACACCCACTGAGCTGATTGTATTTTGGTTTCGGGTTCGTAGCAATATATCCAGCTTTCATCACCTGTGACGATGTCAAATACAGCATTTGAGTCACCTCCGTTTAACTTATCTAACATTTGGCGACACCAGTCCATGCGAAGGTGTTTCTGGTCGTCGGTTAAATGGGAAATCCATCTGGTACAAAGCTTCCTGACGCCTAAATATTCGTGTAATATTTTTTTAACTTGACTCATACCAATGCCTAGGCTTGCCCATGTCTGCTGAAAGGTCACTCTCTTACCTTCCTCTATCATGCGTCGCACAGCACTGATGTTATCTTCAGTAGTCGCTATTAAAGGACGTCCCTCACGCGGATCATCATTGAGATTGCTACGTCCACGTTTAAACTCGTTAGACCAATTGTAAATAGTGGCACATATTATAATAAGCCATTGACCGAAAATTTTATCACGTTATGTTCATTTTCACGTGTAACAAGAGTTTTAGCTTTGCCGCCAATTCACAAAAACAATTTTTTTTTTTATGGAATAGGAGGACAAACGAGCGTACGGGTCACCTGTTGTTAAGTGATCACCGCCGCCCACAATCTCTTGCAACACCAGAGGAATCACAGGAGCGTTGCCGGCCTTTAAGGAAGGTGTACGCGCTTTTTTTGAAGGTACCCATGTCGTATCGTCCCTGAAACACCGCACAAGGAAGCTCATTCCACAGCTTTGTAGTACGTGGAAGGAAGCTCCTTGAAAACCGCACTGTGGAGGACCGCCACACATCCAGATGGTGAGGATGATATCCTAACTTGTGGCGTGTCGTGCGAAGGTGGAATTCGGCGGCAGGAATCAGGTTAAACAGCTCTTCGGAACACTCCCCGTGATAAATGCGGTAGAAGACACACAATGAAGCGACGTCTCTACGCAACGCCAAGTGATCCAGCCGTTCACATAGCACTGGGTCTCCGACAATTCGAGCTGCTCTGCGATGCACGCGGTCAAATGGATCGAGCTGATACTGGGGTGCGCCAGACCAGAGATGACAGCAATACTCCATGTGTGGCCGGACCTGCGCTTTGTAGAGCGCTAGTATGTGGGCCGGCTTGAAGTATTGCCGTGCTCTATTAATGACGCCCAGTTTCTTTGAAGCCAATTTGGCTTTGCCTTCCAGATGACCACGAAATTGGCAATCGCTCGAGATTTCGAGACCCAGTATTCCGATACTAGGCGCGGCTTTAAGAGAAGTGTTCTCGAAGAGCGGTGATACGACAAATGGGGTTTTTTTAGTGGTAAACGCGCAAACTTGAGTCTTCTGGGGGTTAAATTGGACAAGGTTCAATTTTCCCCATTTCTTCCGGCACTGGTCGACGATTTCCCGAGAGAGACCTGCATGGCCAGTGTATACGGCATCACCAGTGCTATCGTCTGCATAGCAATGAATGTTGGAGGTGTCCAACATATCATTGATATGCAGAAGAAACAGCGTGGGAGACAGCACACAGCCTTGGGGCACTCCAGCATTCACGGGCTTCGGGTTCGAACAATATCCGTCGACAACGACCTGTATGCTGCGCCCAGTGAGGAAGCTGGAGGTCCACTTGCACAAGCTCTCGGGAAGCCCAAATGATGGAAGTTTGGAGAGGAGCGCCTTGTGCCATACACGATCAAAGGCCTTCGCTATATCCAGGCTAACTGCCAGGCCTTCCCCCTTGCTTTCAATAGCCGCTGACCATCTATGTGTTAGGTATACCAGAAGATCACCTGCCGACCGACCATAGCGAAACCCGTATTGTCGGTCGTTGATCAACTGGTGACCCTCTAGATATACCAAGAGCTGACGGCTAATTATGCTCTCCATGATTTTGGAGAGCAGGGAGGTAATAGCAATAGGCCTGTAGTTTGCCGGATCCGAACTGTCTCCTTTTTTTTGGATCGGATGGACAAAGGCTGACTTCCATGAGTCAGGGACTACGCCTTTAGAATAAGAGTGCCGGAATAAACGCGTTAGCACCGGCGTCAACTCAGGGGCACACGTTCTAAGCACGATTGGAGAAATGCATCCGGCCCGCTCGACTTCCTGACGTCCAACGAAAACAGAACTCGCCTAACAGTTTTCTGTCTGAACTGTACTTCAGGCATAGAGCTCTGACACCGCGGGATGGTCGGCGGTGTTTTTCCGTTGTCGTCAAGAGTCGAGTTGGAGCCGAAAAGAGTGCACAAGAGATCGGCTTTCTCTTTTGCCGTATGGGCCAGGGTGTCATTCCTCATGTGCAACGGCAGCATGGACGGCTGGCTGAAGTTACCAAGAGCAGCTTTCGACAACGACCAACGTGTTCCGGTCGGGTAGCTGGAAAGCTGCTCGCCGATTTTGACGACGTGTTTTGACTTTGCACGGGCGATTTGCCGCTTAAAAAATCTGGAGGCACGGTTGTATTTCCTCTTAAGAACTGTGCAGTTCGGATCCTTTGTGCCCAGCGCCGCAACCCAAGTTCGATACGCCTGTTTTTTGCAGTCAGATGCTGCTTTAACTGACGCATCGAACCAGGGCTGTGATCTGCCACCGATGGGTACTACAGAGTTTGGTATAAAAATATCCATACCCTGTAGTATCACATCGGCTACTGCAACGGCGCAGGCACTAGGATCATCCGAAGGGAAACAAACCCTGCCCCAAGGGTAGGATGCAAAAAAGGAACGCATCCCATCCCAATCTGCTGACTTGTAGTGCCAAACGCGGCGGGTCGCTGGTGGTCTGCGACGTTGGCGTCGGATAGGCACTATACACTCCTGACCAGGCAATGGTCGGACGTTCCGAGAGGGGCGTCGACAAAGACCTGGTAACCATCGGGATGTGTAGTCAGCAGAAGATCCAATAAGGACGGCATGTGGCTATCCACATCCGGGAGCCGCGTTGGCGACTCAACCAATTGGGACAGACCATACGCCAATGCAAAATTATGCACAGATCGCCCTGCGTAGTCTGTGGTACGTGATCCAAGCCATTCGGCATTGTGCCCGTTGAAATCACCCAAGACTACGATTTCAGCGGAGGGGATCTGTGCAAGTACGTCGTCAATTGCCGCTTGAACGCAGCCCATGAGATGATCGGTTTCTGCGTTACCACTATGGGACCTGTAGACACACGCATAGATTCGGACGCGGTTCTCTAAATCTACGCGGAGCCAGAGAGTGAACAGGTCCCTACCCTCAAAATTGCCGAGACGGCGACAGCAGATATCCTCCCTAACGTACACACATACCCCGGCATGAGGCAAAAAATTGTGCTCAATTTTGTACCCGGGGTACGTTAAATATGACGTATCGCTAGGTCGAGATATCTGCGTCTCAGTAAGGAAACACAAGGCCGGCTGCGCCGTCTCAAGGTGGTGGTGGACGGCGTTTAAATTGGAGTGAATTCCCAATGGCCACCGGTCCTCGACACTAACCTATGCGAAACATAGCGGCACTAGGCCGCTACTTCACGCCGGTATTCTGTGCGAGTGTGGTAATTAACCCGGACGAGTCTGGCCCGATTGTGCTGACGTCAAAAGACGGCAGCGTGACTCTCCCACTTCTAAAAAGCCCTTAGTCGCCTCTTACGACACCCATGGGCCTGGGACTCCCCTATTCTTTTTACGCCCCGGGAAAAGTACAGGGCATTGGACAATTGACAGATGAATGCAATATACTACATTAGGTTACCAAAGAGTTCTAAAATTGAAATTCAAAAAAAGTTTTCATTAGCAATGTTTCTAACTGACCAGTTCTAAACATTTTCAGTGTAACCCACGTACATTGTAACCAAAACTACTGTATCTAGAAAGCTGTTTTGGAACATAAATTTTACCTAAAATCAAAACACCGTTAACAAGGATTGAGTCATTATCAACTCTAATATAAATCGTTAATGAAAGTTGGGTGGCTGAATAATTAATAAATAAACTCTGAAAGTGAAGTCTCGACGGAGCTTCAAATAGGATATTTAGTACCTATTACACGTACATACACAAAATAAGCGTTGAAACAGAATAATGGTCTAAAGAGTTTTGTATGAATTATAATCATAACATTCAAATTATTTAATGGGATTAATAAATTTCAGGTGAATAGGACACATTTTTCGAGATTCCTGACATCTTTTGAAATATCGAGTATGGATCGAAACTAAATAATCTAATGGGGATCCATCTAAGTATGATTTTTGTCGGGAACGTTTGGAAGATTCGAATTGGAACTAACATTAAGTCGGCGATCATTTGAAGCTGAACAAATTAAAGAGAAAGGAAATTCAAAAGCTAGAATCACGAAATTTGGCGAGAAACAACTTGCACACACGTAACTGTCGCAGCATAGTACCCATTTTACTAGTGGGAGGCTCCTTTGCATCGGATGCCAGCTTGATTATGGGTACCACAACGGCACCTATTTCAGCCGTGAAGCAGTAATGTGTAGGCATTACTGTGTTTCGGTCTGAAGGGCGCCGTAGCTAGTTAAATTACTGGGCAAATGAGAATTGGCAACTTATGTCTCAAAGTGACGCTCAGAATTTTTGGGATTTTCAATAATCCTGTGCGGCACTGCATTGTAATGGGCAGGGCTAATCAATTATCAACAGCTGAACGTCCTGTCGTCCCTTCTTTTCATTTAAAAAAAACCTACACACAGAAGCTTATACTGCCTTGGAAAAGCGAAACAAAAATTACTTTCCACCGTATATGATGTATAAATGATATGACGAATTGATTGTCCAGACGTGTCACGATAACGCAAACGTTCGCCTTATCGCAAAAAAAAATTAAAACTATTTTGGATTAAAAACTGTAGAACACTGTAGTCATGGCTACTATAGTTACCTGTTGTTATGTATTGATAGTTTCAAAAGCTACGTAAATATTTATTTATTTTTATTTTATTTTATTATATTAGGAAAACAAACAGTATTACAAGACATAAATAGGTTAAAAAAAGTATACATCTATTAACCATTTACAGTTTTAGCATATAAGAGACTATAAGCGTGTTACAAATAATGAACAAAAATACAAAAAAAAGATCAAGAAGTAATACAATAAAAGTATATAGATATAAATACACAAAGACAAACAAATGGATATTATAGTATTCAGGTATTTAGCAATCAAGAGAACACACACTCATCCAACGCCTCGTCAATGTACCTCTTAACGCGTTTGGTGAAGTATTGAATATATCGAAATCAGGCAAGTCCATTGATATCTGATTTATTTCTTGTGGACACCTTATAAAATATGAATGTTGCCTGTAATTAGTACTGCAATGAGGAACGTATATATAGTACATTTTGTCCAGGTCTAGTTATTGGGCGTTTTGATACCAATTTGTGATGTTAATCTAGAAGAATATATCTTAGAGTGAAGTAACTTAGAGTAAAAAACAGTATCAGCTATTTGACGTCTTATTTGTAATGGAAGTATGTGATGCCTTTATATAATCTGCATCATATGTATTACACTTATATTGTAAATATCTTAAAATTATTTGAATTCTTTAATTTAAAATACTTGAATATAGATACCACTTCACTCTATACCATAGGTTCATGGTGTCGGAACATCGTCATGTTGTGCACTCTCTGTCGTAATTTTTCCCGAACTTTAGAAATCCGAGAATATTTACTTATTGTATGTAGTATTACAAATTTCATTGGCATTCAAATCAAGCGATCAAGTGCAAAGTGTACTTACATTGCTTTGTGTATGTACTTTTTCTCTACAGTATACCGTTTTATTTCAACAGATTATATCAGTATAAACGTTGTAATTGTATAATACACAGTATATACACAAGCAAAGTATATAGACCACCTATATAGCCGAGTGGTTAGCGGCCCTACCTACTAAGCTAGAGGTCCTGGGTTCGAATCCCGGTAGGTGCAAGCATGTATATCATGAATATGGATGTTTGTTTCCGAGTCATGGATGTTTATATGTATTTATGTATGTTTAAGTAAGTATATTGTATTAAATATATCGTTGTCTTGCAACCCATAACACAGGCTATGTCTAATTTGGGGCAAGATAATCTGTGTAAAAGTGTGTCAATATTATTATTATTATAAGAGTATTTATAGGGGTCAAAATTCGTAAAATCCTTTCTTAATTTATCATAGCAAAAGGTATATGTCAAACATCTGGACTATAGGTAGAAAACTTGTCCATATAATATTTACGATAAGTCATGAAAAAACACGAAAAAAATATGTAGGTACCTCAAGAAACCATCGAAGGTGAGCTGTGATCGCTGCTGCTGGTACTTGTTGTGCTCATATGTCTTGATCAGGTCCTTAGCGCGCTGCAGATCTGCATAGGGGTGCAGGATCTCATTGAGCCGAGGATCCCTTTGCACCTCGTTCAGGAAGTCCACCAGTTGCGTGGCTGACAAGTGCGGCTTGCCATCAGTGCTGATGCAGAAAAATAACATTACGAAGTATCTCTTTTTTGTATCACTCTAAGACTCGTATAGGTATACCAGTTGCAAAAGAGGAACGGGTGGCGGTAATGGCTAACCCATACGACTCTTTTAGGTCATCAATAATAGATTTTACATGGATTAAGGGAATGTCTGACGTTATGGGCGTTATATTGGAATTGAAATCGTGAGCTTGGCGTTTTATTTATTTTTATGGTATATTACAATATTCAGGGTGTAGACTCCATTGGAATAACTGAAAGAGCGGCAATAATTCAGGTAGATCTACATGAAAAGGTAAACTCGATAGCGCAAGACGTGTACGCACCCTCTTTTAGATCAAACAAAAAAGAAATAGAAACATTTTATAAGATTTAATCACAATTATAAAGAACAGCATATTGAAAAGTTGATTTTAGTGTGAACATATCGTCACGCCCACAGAAAGTGAGAAATAGAAAAGAGGAAATAATGACACAAGTAGCAACAGAACTCAACAAAAGAAAAAATAAAACATAAAATAAGTAGAATACACAGAAGTTTTATAAAGAAAATACAAAGTAAAAAAATAAGAAATAATAGAAAACTATCACTAATAATTGAAAAACAGTAGAAGTCAACGAAGTAAACAAGCAATTAAGCAATAACAGACAACTGATGAGTCAATTACCTGCAGTAACAGTCACAAATAGGAAAGAATTTGTTCAAGTTGCAACAAATTTTTATATAATACTATACTGGTCGACAAAATATCTAAAATAATGTTTCGAATGGAGGGAAGATATATGAAACAATTACAATATTCCTAGAAATTGACAAAGATAAATCAATAGAAACATTGAAGTTGGACAAAAGCTCTGGACCAAATATGATAGAATAACTAACTAATTGAAAATAGTTATTTTCTTCGACTCTTAATTCAAAAGTTAATTGAATATGTTGACGATTACGTCTACCTATGGTATGTTATATAGTTCGAAATAGAAGGTAAAAATTTTTATATAAAACATGCCTATTCGCTAAAAATAAAAACAACAGAGACCTATTTAATGTCATGCGTAACCTATGCCTCCCATACATGACCTCTGACCGACAGAAACGTAGAAAAAATTAAAGTTGTCAGAGAGGAATTGAGAGAAGTTATATGGGGCTAAAACTAAGAGACAAAATAAAAAAGATGTAGCCTCATCTGTTCTACTTTTAAAATGGAAATACGCAATCACAGATGAAAGTACGAAATATGGTCCAAAGTATAATAATAGAAAACGTAATCTAGGCATAATAAGAGATGGAGCGATGATAAAGTCGAAACAGCAGGAACTGTCAAAAACTGATTTGACAAGAATTGCAAGAGATAGGAACGAGTGGAAACTAATAGAGGAGAATTCTACCGCTAAATGCGGCCTGATATCGAAATTAATGACTAACGATACTAACAAAATACTTAGATTTAAACAATGAAACATGCAATGAAAGAATTCGCCGTACACATAGCTGCAATGGAAGAATGAAATCATGAAAGGTTGTAACAATTTCTCATAGTTTTGACGTCTAGTGAGCGCGAAACGAGCATTTATGCGCACGCCACGAGCATTACATGCCGCACGCGAAGCGACCCGTCTTTTGTCGGTTTTTCGAACGAACACAAAGGACGCGCCGTCCGTAGCTGAAAGGCTTCATAGTGAGGTTCGTAGTGAATGCGCGGTATGTGCGTGCTATGTGTCCACGATTGCAGCGAACATGCAATGAAAGGTGAAAGCTGAAAATGTAACATTTCTTGTTCACCAGTTTGTACGCACCTTTATCTCAATGCTATAAGATCATTTTAATCAAGTCTAACTTAACTTACAGGCTATTGAATATCTTCAGGACCTCGGAGCGTTGCGTGAGACTCTTATAGAACGCGAAGAAGTCCTCAAACTGAAATTTAGATTGGCTGATGGTGTCGGTCTTGCCGGTCGGCAGACCAGATTCGCTTAGAGCTTTCTCCACGCGCTTCTTGTCTTCTTTGTTCTGTGCGAACAGCCGAATGATACTGTGAACAACGTATTTAATGTTACTGTTGAATATATTAATGATAGGTAAATCTTACAAAAAAAAACAAAATTACTAAGGTCATAGGCTCATTTACGTCAAACAAATAACTCTCGAGAGTGTCAAAGTTTTCCATTTTACCATTTACCACCACTTCGGAAAAGAGTGAGCGTTTTACAAATTATTTTACTGTCAATGTATGTGAAGCGATGCCACAAAAATACACAAACATCATACAAGAATAAGATGAAAAAAATTAATGTAAATTATTAAAAAATCACAAGAGCTGAGCTTTATTTATTTACAACGTATGGGTTCAATGGATAGTTGGATACCACATACTCTGTAAATAAATAAAGGTATGCGAGCATTGTATTAAAGATATATTATTTAACTTTAAATATATAAGATAACTTAACATGAAGCAGACCCATTTAATGTGATGGAGGAGTGTTTTGACATTGGACAGGGATATTTGAAATATAATAAATGACAAGGCCCAAGTTTAGATAACGACAGATTAAAACAAAGAGAAACTATTCCCAAATATTTTAATTTATCTGCACGGAGTACTGCGATAAACTCTGACATGTATTTTATGAGATTACGTAGGCTTTGTAGAACATTTCCGGGATGATGAGATGAGAGACTAAAACGCAACTTATTGTATAATTTACACGAAAAATAATAGTTTGATATAGAACATATGCCGTAGTCGTCTTCGTACCCTCCATAGTTTTAGAGCATTTTCTTCATAAACCGAACTGGACGAATCCGGACTAATAAGACATAATACATCTTTTGTAACATCAACTCTGTGATTGTAATGTATGTAACAGTAACGAAACACCAAAAAATGTTTAGGTGTCTGATAAAATTTGCATTAGGTACTCACATCTAGAGACACTGGAAGTATTTCGCACCAAGTACACGTTCAACATTTATGTTGTAATACGTGCAAGTGCAAGTAATGTTTTTTTGTTATGACTATAAGCGACGAGACGAGTAGGACGTGCAGCTGATGGTAATTTATACGCTCTGTCCCATTACGATGCAGTGCTGCTTAGGAGTATTGAAAACGTAAAAATTCTGAGCGGCACTACAAATGCGCTCGTCACCTAAGACCTCATTTGCCCAGTAATTTCACTAGCTACGGCGCCTTTCAGACCGATATAAAATAATGCTTACAAATTACATATTACTGCTTCACGACAGAAATAGGCGCCGTTGTGGAATCCATAATATAGCCGGCATCCTGTCCAAAGGAGCCTCCCACTGGTACTGTCTGTAAGCGTGTAGGCGTAGGACTGGTGTCCCTACTCTCCTAGCAGACGTCATTACCACCTAACAAAATTTTCAAGTTATATTTTTAATTGATAAAGAAATGTTAACTAAGGGCTATTTTTAATAATTATATTTACCAAGAACAAAATTATAATTTTTTTTAACTTTTTCAGCATCTTTTTTTTAATCCTAAACGATTATGAACTTGGTATTTTTTTATTAATTGTAAAACTAAAATTATCATTATTGTTACTAAATAGTTGTTATTGTATTTAAGATTGAACCTGGTATTGTTCAGTTTTGTAATTTTCCTGGTCTTACAAAAATTGTTTACTAACAGACTTTTTTGTATTACTGTATTATAACTGTCATTATAACATTCGCATTCTTAAACAATAAAAAGGTAAATCACTAGTGGTCCTTTATAAAATATACAGTCATATCTTCGACTTTATTGATATACATGGCTATTTGGAAATAGCACGCAGTACTTTTTAATCTATAAAAACACAGAAATTAGCTTCCATACAGAGTCTAATGCGATCTCAACATAAATTTTTCAGATGTTGTTAGTTTAAACTTTTATAAGCAAACTAAATTATCTCGCATTAGTGATAATACTAATAATAATAGGGTAAGAGGCCTAGACGCCGTAGTCCTAATCGGTGGTCGGATCATATCAAATCAAACGCCGACTCCACCAGGCGACGGAGCGAAACCGATGGAGACAGCTCGTAGACCAAATGAATATGAGTCACGACCGTCAGCAGTGAGGGCACGACTACGAAAAAGAAGAATGATAATACAAGAATACTACCTAACTTACGTGAATAAGGCGATGTAGGTAATAAGAATTATAAAATCCATTGCTATTTAAAATGCTATAAATGATGATCGTTAACTCCACTAAGTTAGGGTGTAAGAGCTACTTGAGTCGCCTCGATTACAGATAAAACAAATGTCGAAGTCATTTCATAATCATCATCAGCCTGAAGTCCACTGCTGGACAAAGGCCTCCCCCAAATATTTCCACGACGATCGGTCCTGCGCTGCCCTCATCCAACGTATTCCGGCGATCTTGACCAGATCGTCGGTCCATCTTGTGAGGGGCCTGCTAACACTCATCTTCCAGTATGTTCGCAGTCTTCAGTTTCGCAATCATTCGAGCTATGTCGAAGTCATTTAGTGAAAAATCGGCTAAAAAACATACACCTGAAGATACTGATGGGAAATAAATCCCAACCGGCACAGTGCAACAGGTGGGAGCACAGGGAAGAAAATCATCTAATTAGAAATGGGAAATTGTATAAATTAATGTCGGCCGTCTCCCGCAGCGCCTGCTACAGCGAGTTAATTAACTCACAACTGAATCTCCAACTACCCTCTATGTATAATATTATTGAATTTAAACTATCCACTAAGATTGATAACGTTAAGCTCAGTTCTAAACTACAGTGTTATTTTTAAATACGTTGTTCGTGTCTCATATACAATTATTGAAATATAATAATAGTGAAACCCTAACTAATAAAATGAATAAGGACTCTCTTAAATAATAAATTCTTTCGCGATAATTTATTAACGAATATCATGATAAATCTGATCAATTAAACAATCATAATATTTTTAATAACTTAATTTAGTATATAAAAAGCGTTATCCTATTTTTTTGAGTTACCTTGAGTGTTAATTCCGCTAATATTTTTTCAATCAATTCGCCACGTGTTTCGCCCCTACACGAGGCATCCTCAGGAGATGTTGCCTCGCCAAATTCTGGTACGAGACTCAAGTGTCGAGTTGATTGAAGATAAATATTAGCCGAATTTACACTTAAGATAACTCAAAAAATTTGGATGATTATGGATTTCCGCAAAGTAACGCCTACTTCAATAAATTTTATAAAAAGCGTTTCCTATATATATATTTAAATAACTATGATGACGTTTTTCAATAAAATACACAATAAAAAACATTTTCATCAAAAATCTATTAAGTCTTAGAATAAGAGCATTTTTTGTACATGACTGTTTGCTGCCAATAAAATAAAATAGAAAATCAGAATGAAGTAAATAAATCTTCTCGTTAAAGATCCAAATTGCATTTAATCGTTAATTAAATGTTAGCCGCTCGTCGCGCCATCTGTTGCCGCCACTTAATTAACTCGGATTGAATCTCTCGGAATGCAGCGCTCATTTTGCATGTACTAATAACGTTGTTATACATTTCTCCAATTATGAGTTAGATTGCTTATAAATAAATTGCTTTAGTTTCAACTACGTACACCAAGAAAACATTATTTTTTTCAATATCAACGAAAAATTCTAGTAATTCATTTAAAGGCTTTAAAGATTCAGGCCATTTCAATTATAAGACATCACCATTGATAAATATTATCATCTCTCTTTAATCTACAAGCTACATCTAAAAGCGATAGGTATTTTCCCATATTTCTGTTTTATAATTATATAATTAAGCGAATTACTTGATATGAAAGTACTATAAAGATTACTTGAGTATATTATAGGAGTAATACCAGTAGGAGGCTCCTTTGGACAGGGTGCCAGCTAGATTATGGGTACAACGGCGCCTATTTCTGCCGGGAAGCAGTAATGTATAAGCATTACTGAATATCGGTCTGAAGGGCGCCGTAGCTAGTGAAATGACTGGGCAAATGAGTCTTAACATCTTATGTCTAAAGGTGACAATCGCAATTGTACTGCCGCTCAGACTTTTTGGGTTTTTAAGAATCCTGAGCGGCACTGCATTGCAATGGGCAGGGCGTATCAATAACCATCAGCTGAACGTCCTGCTCGTCGTCCCTTAATGCCATAAAAAAACTTATAATTAAAGTTTACCCCAGAATTATCAAGTTTACTAATTGATCTTATTATTTTTTAACCAATACAAAAGAAAACTTTAAGTATTTCTATAAAAAGAAATACTTCAGACTCTAAGAATATGTTAGATATTCGTGAGCGATTCTAACGACCGGGTGGCGGTAAATTGCTCTCGAGTCCACTTCTGCAAGTGTTCGTCGAGGTTGCGCCGCGTCACGTCGTTAGCAACTCGATTTATATTATGCACAGCTCAACAATATTTCACAACATTTCAGTGAAATGTTTTATTGGATTCATTAAATAAAGTAAGAGCTTCAACATGAGCAGCTTCAAAAAATATGCAATATAAGTTCAAAATTTACAACATTCAGTACTTATATCTATACTTATAATAAATCTGTAGAGATATAATTTTTGTACAAAGAAAAAAAATGCGCAAAACCGAGTGAGGGGGATGGAAGGAGAAAAATATAAATAGTCCCGATTTTTTTTGTTTCTCTGTCTGTTTGACTGTTTGTACGGGCTAATTTATGTGACTACTGGACCGATTTATTTGAAATTTTGCATGATAACACCTTACATCCCTGGTCAAGATATATCTTAGATACTTTTCATTACGGAAAATTAAAGAGTTCCCGTGGGACAGTTAAAAACCTATAGCTACTTATACAGCTTAGTACACAACAACTTATGCACATAATTTAATAAAATTTGGCATTTTGATACTTTATATTGCCGGTCAACATCTTAGATACTTTTCATCTCGGAAAATTAAAGAATTTCCGTGGGAACCCGTCTAACACTAAAAATATATTAATATCTGTGAATAGTAAGGATATTGATATAGGACTAGAGTAGCTACCATTGGAATCGTTTATAGAAAGAGCCCAACCCCAAATGGAGTTGAGGAGTAAAGGCATTGTTTTATTGATAAGTTCCTATCTTCGTGCCGGTATCACTACCAGATGAATTCGACGGTACTCAGTGAACTCTCTAAATTTAATTGGCAATAGTCCTTTAACTATCTTCTCGTCAAAATGAAATACTTAATTATTAGATATTGTTCAGTTTACAGTTTTAAAATGATTTGTTGAAAAATTACCAAAATCGTTATATTTAGTTTACTAATTTCTAAGTATATTTATATATTTAATTGCAATCTGTTTAGTTATAAAAATTACCAAATTCGTTATATTTAGTTTCCTATTTTCCAAGTATATTTTTAAATAAGAATGATTTCAAAATCGATTTATGACTGAGATCTAAGGTATCAAATATAATAGTAGCAATTGATAATAGTCAACAAATATTAAGATGTTATTCTATGCATTAAGTATTTGTAAATAAGCCCATTGAAGATTATAATATATTCTATGCTTAAGATAGAAATGTAGACTTTGGGGTGAATAAGCTCAACAGAGTGTTTCGTAGTAGTGAATATAATAAAAATAAATAATAACAATATATTCTAATATGAATATATTACATTATTGTCCAAAAAACTATCAGTTGAATTTTGAAGAGAAAGTGACTTCTAATAAATACCGTTTGTACACTCCACTAATGACATCCCCTATTACAATAGTATTTAAATAATAAAAATTTTATATAATAGCACAAAAAAAAACTAAAAAACACGCTAAAAAGCTCAAAATTCTCTTTGGTATTCGAAAGTTACCTAATATTAGATAAAGTGGTTAAAGTTAATGGTTGAAGTTTAAAATTAACATAATTTCCTGTCTTATAGACGATAGATGAAAATTATTTAAATTAACAAAAATCTTATTTTGCTACTTGAACATGGTATAAGTTCATCAAATTAATGTATTGTCGTCGGTCCTCGATAAATCAACGAAGTTTAAACGAAATCTGGCTGTTTAAAATGGTTCAAAATCGCGCCCAAATGAGTCGGTTACAGACAAACAAACATACATACAGGTGAAGCTAATAAAAAGCGTGTAAAAATTAGAAAGTACATAAATCATATCACTTATAAAGGGCGCACGGTTTCAGCTACGACATTACGTAAACAGACTTAATGTAATTCCACAGTGGCCAGAAACGATTATTCACGATATTTTGTGATTATAACCTGACCAATAAGGATAAGTTGTGGTCGTTACTTAACCAATGGGAATTGGCTCACCCCGGTTGGTAAAGGAGTGTACTGTGTTATACGGTCAATGATATAAATACATTATTGGATCGAATCGCAGACGGTACAGCGCCAAACAGTTTAGCAGTGGGGGAACTATGAATGGACATCTTCCTGCAGATATATTGATTAATGTAATGAGGAAAACAGTCTGATACTGTATATATACAAAATGAATGTCGTACACCTCTAGTCTAGCCATAAGTTCTGTTACAAATAAAAATGCATTTATTTTTGAAGTTATACTTCTTTAGACGCCTTATGAAAAAATTATAAGAGTGAAGTTTTAAGATGCGCGCGCATCACTATTACACAAAAGTAACAGGTTGAAGTTGGTAAATAAAAAATGCCTTTAAAACATTGACATTTAACAATTATTGACAATTGACACATTTCTGACAAATTACACTTATTGATTGTTTTTTGTTGATTTCATCGACAGGCAAAGGGTTCAAGCCAATACAGCCGTATTCGTTAATATTCAATACTTTATTTCACGATTTTTACAATATTGTTCTTTCTATAAACGTAGAATAGCACGACGAATAAATATTTTAAGTATTTGTTTTGTTACGCTAAAGAAGTATAACTTCTTGCGTGCATACATAATAAGTATAGACACACTTTTTTTTATGACGTAATGTAATAGTTATAAAACTTAATTACTTATTTATTGAAGTCTCAGCAGTAAATATAAGAATTCTATTCGATTAGCTACTAGCTTTGGATTTAACGCAGGCTTTACATCTATCGGGTCACAAATCTATGGATTTCGCAATGTTTCCATAAGAAATTGTAAAAAAGTGTCTTCTGCACTGACCAACAATATACTGGGTCAGTTCCTTTTAGCAGGGAATCACGCGCCGCACAGTTATTTAATATTTTGTTTTTGTTTATATTTTAATAATTTTTGTTATATTTAATTTATTTTTTTATTACTTTAAGATTTATACTGTAAATTGGAGGTGTGTGTTTTACTGTTAATAAAGTGTTTCTATTTCTATTTCTAAATTTAATCACTGTTTGATCTGGAGATTTTTAGCCACTCAATGTCGGCGTGTCATTCAGATGTTATCTATCAGCTATGTCATCTAAAACTGTTGTCTGGATGTGTGGCGGTCCTCCACAGTGCGGTTTTCAAGGAGCTTTCTTCCACGTACTACAAAGCTGTGGAATGAGCTTCCTTGTGCGGTGTTTCCGGGACGATACGACATGGGTACCTTCAAAAAAAGCGCGTACACCTTCCTTAAAGGCCGGCAACGCTCTTGTGATTCCTCTGGTGTTGCAAGAGAATGTGGGCGGCGGTGATCACTTAACACCAGGTGACCCGTACGCTCGTTTGTCCTGCTATTCCATAAAAAAAACTGACCATAATTTGCAGTTCCAAATGTTCATATCTGGGCTAGACACAGGCTAGACTTCAGGTCTTATACGGAGTGTTGACTTTCAGCCATCTCGTCTTCTGTTCCTGTGTCCTGGGTAGTTCCTGCCTTGCAACCAGTTGAAAAGTCCAAGGTACATTTTCAAAAAGCGTTTTGCTGACAGGTTTCACAACACGATCTAAGGGACTCTCTTTATTATGTCCTTTTTCACAAAGATGAACCTTTGTGACTCCTCGATAAACCACCATCCACCAAACCATGTTACTACTTTCCACTTGACTTCCTGGCATTTTGATCCAGTCACTCTCTTTCTAGTCTTTAATCCGGGAGTGTCAGCAGGAATCTTCATTTCTCGTGATATTTTTTTGTTTCATTATAAGATTTCGGCGAATCCTGGCCTAAGCATAATTAATGGCCTGTTTAGGTCTCACAGCATGCGGCTGTCCTGATCGTTCATAGTATTCGACAGAGTATGTTGGTATATCTATCGCTAATACGATATACAAACACACGCCTAATACCTAAGTAGTTTTGAAGTATTTTGAAATAATTAAATGACTTAATTAAAACAATTAAAAATTTATTAATTCTGTTTTCTTTAACACCTCATTTCATTAGTGTGATTTAAGATTCACCTGTAAAAAAAAGTGTGAAACGACGGAAATTGATCGAAGTTTTCTAAAATAATAAACGCTCTTTAAAATTAATTAAAAAAAATAGGTATTTTAAGTTTTAACATTATTTATGGCCAAACTAGTAATAATATTGATTAATGTGCCTTATCGTTCCACGCTCGCTCATGAATCATCACAATTTTTAATCATAAGGATAGTAGTGGGCGGCCGTTCCGGGAGACCAATTTACATTTAACGCATTAAGTTTGAAGCTTTATTAAAAAAAATTGTAGATCCTAGTAGAGGATCCGAATTGGAAACGACCTTCAACCATCCGATTAATGAATAAAAAGTATTTTATATCACAATTCATATTTTAAAAATATATCGCGAATGGAAACAGGGTCACTAAATACTAGGCTAAGCGGTCAAAACAATTCTCTAAATGGAGCTCTCTCTAAGCAAAATAGAATTCAAATTTAATAGCACATGAACGTTTCCAGCAACGATTCTGCAGTGACCTTAGCAAAAATAATGCAAGAAATATTAATAACAATCGCTGAGGCCTATGAAACCTGATTGCAGAGTCACAGATTGACAACGATATATTGGAAACAGTTCAATATTACTGTGAATACAAGCCTGAAAGTATTTATTTTGCATAGTAATTTATCAAGAGCAACATTCACATACTTAATGTAACGCACTAAATGTTCGAAAGGCGAGCTTATAGGCTCATTAGCTTCGCCTGCATGTTTCTATGGAATCATTCAATGTGATTTTCACTCACTTGAAAACGTCCCGCAAATAAATTATAACACGTTGGACCTATCAGAAAAACACTTCTAAGTAGGTACTTATTACTGCAAGGATTATTTTCGAATGATGTTGAACAGTATAGTTAATAATAAACAAGTAAAAAGGTTGTTTTATGGGAACTATGGCAAACGTATCATCTACGTATCTGCACAAGTCTCTTGGTTTTAATGGCGCACTCTTCAACGGTGCCTTCTCGAACCAATGTTCCAAGAACCATTCCACCATTGGTGCTTGAGGTGAGCCCATTACCACTTCCTGTATTAGCAGATTGAAATCCCCTCGCCAGATGAAATAGCCATAAGGATTTGATAGCCACCGATTGGTAATCTTCTAAAATCGCCTAATTATCGGGACCCTCCTCTCTGCAAGTCGACAAAAGCTACATGGGAGAAACGGAACGCAATATAAAAACAAGAGCTCATCGAGCACATCCGAAGTTAGAAGTTAGCGCAAATTACATAGCAATACCTGGGCAGTGGCAGAGCGTGCCATCAACTCCGACACATCACATTATAATAGGTCCAATAAAGTGAAAATATTGGCCCGCGATAAAATATTTGTGCCTCGTAAGCTTTTGGAAGCCATTGAAATCGATCGGCGACCTAATTTTAATAGTGACAAGGGTTGGTCTTTGCCACTTGGAAACCCGTGTAGTTAAACAAATGTCAAAATAAGTACCCATAGTGCCGATGATTACATAATGGAACGTTATAAGTATATTTTGTGCACCAGTGCTTTTATCGTTTCAGTTCTACCGTCCTCGTCATCACCGCCGTGCACACCGCGCTCTCCGCCCTGTCAAACCGCGCACGACGAGCGCAAATTCGTAGTGCTAGACTGATGAAGGACCTCCGAATGGTCGCAACGAGTCGTACCAACCACACAGGTACTAACACCGATGAACCGCGAGTAAAGCCGATTTAAATAATTAAACACAACCTGTCTTATTAATAAACGAAATTAAAAGTTACTCCAAGTTTAAAATTACTTCTCCCTGTCATGTCATTCTGTAGTGACAAAGGTAAGATAAAGACGAAAAGCTTTAAACTTAGTATAACTTTACTTCGCGTTTATTAATAACACGGTTAATGTTTAGGCATATTTTAGGTATCATCGTCGCCTCAGACACCTTACAATACCAGAACCGTTAGAAGAGCGCTATTTAAAATGTTCATATGGTATCGAATGTCTGGATTTTAACAGATTTAAGTTTAGTAGGAGCGTAGATGTACCGAGCAGGTAACCACGGCATTACGAATCATATGAAATTTAATTCATGGCCTTGTATCAAGACTCTGAGCCATTGTCTAAGAGCGATGTATAATATAAAGCTCGCTGTTGTGTTTTATTTTGATTGTTAGTGGAATTTTATTTATAGCTGATATTTCAAAAGGAAAGCCTTTGAAGTTTAATCCGGGTAACAAGAGGTTCTTACGTAATCGTCGGAAGCGTTGTTCTAATTTCTTAGCCAGCCTTCTGTAGAAAAGCGTAAAAGGTATTTCTTTGCATAACAAGGTCGTGGAAACATTGCGTTCGTTCATATTTCGACGTTGTGAGTGATCATAGAATAATGAAGATATATGTTACACTTATAATGGGTTTCCACTTAATAATATATTCGTTGAGTCTAATTTTGTTGATATTTTTTTGTTTTGTACGGAAGTGTCGAATAGACATAATTAATCTATTATCAACTATGCTTTATAGGTTAATACTAATTCAAATTCAAATACTTTTATTCAAAATAGAGTGCCATCACTTATTGAAAGTCATAAACTACTAACCATTCCAAAAAGTATGCTTCAGACCTGAGAAGAATGGGCGCAACAAACTCAGCGGGCTTCTATTTTTCAATAAAAATATGTTTACAAAGTAATACCGCACAATTAAACTTATAATTTGATAGTTAGAGGACAGTCGCTCCATTCCCAATCCATGGTATCATTAAGAAAGTCATTTATGTTATAGTAGCCTTTACCACACAAACTCTCAGGAGAGTTGAACAAAGCATACAAGATTTTATAACGATACGTCACTGGAATGGTTAGCTCAGTTGGAAGAGCACTCGCACGGAACGCGAGAGGTCGTGGGTTTGTTTACAAATTTTATTTGTGTAATTCTTTTGAATTTCGTAATACATTTGTTTTGAACATTTTCTGGGATATTGTTGGAAAATCATATAATAAAACGACTTAATAACTCGACTTAGCCGAGTATAAAAACTGAATGTATACTACATTATCCAATAGTTACAACATCCTACTCAAATGTAAAGTGAATGTGTTTATGAAATAATGTATGCTAATACCGGTGCGACATCTGCAATACCAGATGTCTTGGGAGATACGTGGCAAAAACCGGAACCCAAAAATAGAAAAAAAACTTTAAATTTTGAAGGCTCCCCATACCTAGAACTGAAACTATTTTTTTTTTATCTAACCCATATGTGTGGGGTCGTAAAAAATTATAGTGACGTTTCTAATATCATTGTTTTCTTAACTGAATAGTTTCCGCGAGGGACACTTCCAAAGTGGTAAAATGTATCTCCAGTCCTTCCCCCCAGTATCTTCTAAAATAAGAGATTTATAAAAATAAAAAAATACATCATATACATGCAAACTTCTAACAAAAATTGGTTTGAACGAGATCTAATGAGTAGTTTTTTTTTAAATACGTATAAATGATAAGAGCTCATTTGCACTGTATGATTTTGAGCAAAGATATTTTGCCTTTTCCACTTTAATAATTTAATATCATTTTCTATTCTATATAACTTTTATATTATGTTACTTGCTGCTGATTCCAACTCGCACTTGGCCGCTTTTTAAATAATTTCAAAGCAGTTACTTATATAACTAACGTAAATATTAAGTATGGAGATGGCATAGTAAAACTCGCCACAGTACGCTGCACTAATGGATTGCTTTCTGTCTAGATTCAACAACGCGTTCCGATAATCTCTCACTGAATACAAATTCTATTCAACAATTCGACGATCACTAAGCATACATTCTCGATCCAAATGATTGTTTTCATTGCAATTTCGCTTGCATTCGCCGTGAAACAAGCAAACATTTACTCTATCCGACCGACTAAATATGTTTATTAGATAATTCACATTTTTACACGCTTTTTATTAGCTTCATCTCTATGTAGGTTTGTTTGTAACCGACTGATTTGGGTGCGATTTTGACCCACTTTAAACGGTCAGATTTCGTTCAAATATCGTAGATTTATCCAGGAGCGATGAAAATACAACACTAATTTGATAAAATTATTCAATTTTTCAAAACAAGATTTTTTGTTAATTTATATATTTTTTTCATTTATCGTCCATACGGCAGGGATTAATGTTAATTTTAAATTTCAACCATTTCCTTTCTTTAACCTTTCAACAAAAGCATGTTTTTTCGTTTTTTTTAAACTACTTTTATTACAATAATACAATAAGCTATAAAAATTAAAATAATAAAAGTATATAATATAAGACATATTTATACTTTTATCCTCCTTGTCGGTCAAGGTAATTCGACACGCGACAGGGAGACGAACAAAAAGTCGTTGGAGCCCTTGAAGTTCATGGTATGATGAATAAGTTCAGGGATACAATGTGATACAATATTATGTTGATAGTAACCATTATTGTTTTCTTAGATAACTTAAACGTTATAATAATATCTAGAGCCTCTTGCTGTTAGATAACCGATTAAAACAGGCCAGGAATATTACTTCACTGTGCGTGACAAGCTACGTCTTACACTCGCGTTAGTGTGCATTGCTCAAAATAGAGGTTAACAGTCAACCTCAATTTTTTTTTCGACGTTTCACAGCTCTCACTGTCTATCTAAACGTATAAATGATCTAAGATTTTTCATGTCAATTATCATGTTAATGGACTATTCACTATGGCCCTTTTCATAATTGTTACTGTTTGGCGTATGACCGCTAGCTATACCAATCGTGTATATTTTAACTTTAAGGAGGAAGTAGATTCAAATGTTAACGCCAAACAGATAATAAGAATAAAGCCTTTACAAAGGCTTTTCATTTTATAGAAAAGTTACATAGATATTTGTTTAAAATATATAAAAAAAGTAAGTGTGTAATAATATTTACGAACGCACGCAAGAAGTTATGCTTCTTTTGAGTAACAAAACACACATCCTAAAAAAATATTATTCCTCGTAATATTTTACGTTTGTAGAACGAACAATGAGACTTAACATCTTGTCTCAAGGTGACGAGCGCAATTGTAGTGCCACTCAGAATTTTTGGGCTTTTCAAGAATCCTGAGCGGCACTGCATTGTAATTGGCAGGGCGTATCAATTACCATCAGCTGAACGTCCTGCTCGTCTGGTCCCGTATTATCATAAAATCAATGAAAATATTATTATACCGCATAATGAATTTAGTCAGAAAATTTATTGAAGTAGGCGTTACTTTGCGGAAATCCATAATTATCCAAATGATTTGAGTTTTCATTAGTGTTAATTCCGCCAATATTTGTCTTTAAACAATTCGACACGTGTTTCGCCTCGTGAGTTTCATGCCAGATCAAGCCAACACGTCCTGAGAATGCCTCGTGTAGAGGCGAAACACGTGTCGAATTGTTTAAAGACAAATATTGGCGGAATTAACACCAAAGAAAACTCAAATCATTTGGATAATTTTGTCAGAAGTATGATATCTGGATGACCAACTTATGTCGGGGAGTCGAATATTCACTCTGCTAATTTCTTCCTAATGCACCAAAGGAAGTATACCTCAACCAATTTAACTTAGCAATATGCTGAGATAACAATTGCTTACAAAATAATAATAATTCTTCTATTGCTAATTTTTAAGATGAATAAAGTAAATAAAATAATGACGAATATCAGTAGTAAATAAACATAATACATAAATAAACACGTTGTTATCGAACACCGGCTCTCAATCGACAATAAACTTAAAGTATTCAACCAGCAGGAGACGCCATGCGAATATTAGCAAAAATGTGTGTCACATCATAATTGTTAGATCGTGAATATTGTTTTATATGGGACAAAATGAGCAAATCTGATATTAAGAGGCCTAAAACAGTGTGAGGCATCACAAAATGATATAGGCATAGTGTAAACACGATACGACCCCGATCATTTCGCATTTTACTCGTCACCTTAAGACTTATCTGTATCTTGTGAGGGTTATTATAATGTTTCAATAAAATTATACCACAATTTTCAATTAGAAATAGGTGGGTGTTGGGTGCTCCGGACGAAATGTCAGTTCCACTGTTACATTGGGCTGAGTCAAAGGATGAGATCAGAAATGAAAAACTGGGCAAGTCTAAAATAGTTAACAAATAATAATTTAATATAATATTAGACTTAAGTACAAAAAATATGAAAATAAAAATCAGTAAATACCTAGGAGAATTAGATTATGAAAAAACTGAAAATATTTTGATCCCTTGTATTTAATTTTACACACACATACACATAAACACACACACACACACACATGTGTCACATCATAATTGTTAGATCGTGAATATTTTTTTATATGGGACAAAATGAGCAAATCTGATATTAAGAGGCCTAAAACAGTGTGAGGCATCACAAAATGATATAGGCATAGTGTAAACACGATACGACCCCGATCATTTCGCATTTTACTCGTCACCTTAAGACTTATCTGTATCTTGTGAGGGTTATTATAATGTTTCAATAAAATTATACCACAATTTTCAATTAGAAATAGGTGGGTGTTGGGTGCTCCGGACGAAATGTCAGTTCCACTGTTACATTGGGCTGAGTCAAAGGATGAGATCAGAAATGAAAAACTGGGCAAGTCTAAAATAGTTAACAAATAATAATTTAATATAATATTAGACTTAAGTACAAAAAATATGAAAATAAAAATCAGTAAATACCTAGGAGAATTAGATTATGAAAAAACTGAAAATATTTTGATCCCTTGTATTTAATTTTACACACACATACACATAAACACACACACACACACACACACACACACACACACACACACACACACACACACACACACACACATGTTGTTACTTTAATTTTATTTTACTTTCTTTTAAATTTAGTATTGATCAATTTGTAGTTTTTTTTAATAAAATTATTATTTTACAGTTGTATATAGTGTCTTCAAAATTTGTAATAGTAATGCCAATGATGACAACCAAGATAATGGTTTACTGTTAATCATATCTTTATTTGATCCCACGATACAATCTCCGACTAGTGTGGTGATTCAATGGCAATCATAATTTAGTCATACTTATATATAAGCTTGTAAAATATTTAAAGTTAATGTAATTTATGTAAAAAGATCAATTTAAATAAATTATTCTTATTCTTATTCTTAATACAATTAAAAAAAAATACCTAAAAGTACAAGATTTGCGGTGCGAGATAGCTTTCCACAGCAAGATGACATGATTTCAGCTCAGATTTTTAAGGTATACTTACTAGCTGACCCATCAAACGTCGTATTGCCATATAGCATATTTAAAAAAATCAATTATTAAAATTTTGATGCAACCAATTCTCAGACCTACCAAATATATCGTACTACAATTATTGTAGTCGATTGCCATCATGCAACCCTATATCGGTTTGATGGATGGAACAGAATAATATAAAAGTCGTGATACAAAAATAGTTGTAGATCGTAGAAGGGCGAATATTTAAATTTGTATGTATTTTTCAATGCTGAATCATAATAAAATAAAAATTAAAAAAATTGTCAAAAAAAATTGGGGTGGCTTACCCATAAAATTAAGGGGGAGGAAAAATAGATAGTAGCCGATTCTCAGCCCTACTGAATATGCATATAAAATTTGATAAAAATCAGTAAAGCCGTTTCGGAGGAGTAAGGTAACTAATATTTAACTAGGTAACTAATACTTAACACGAGAATTTTATATATATAAGATAAAATGGTTATAAAATACAAAAAGGATTAATTATTTATTTAGGTCCAAAAATTACACTTATGAATGCCAAAGTTATTTTGATTTTCGTATGTACCACCATTTAAAAAAAGTTCGACTATAATCAGAAGAAGTGGCATCAAACACATTTCTAACTGACTTCGAAAATGAAGGCAGTTTTCTGTTCAACTCTCGAAAATATTAATCTTAGATTTTTAGATCAAATCGGTTAAAAATATTCATACAATCAAAAAGATGTATTAATTCAAAATAATATACAAAAAAAATTTCCTTACTTACAGCTCTTTTTTGCTTATAAATATCTAATATATAAAATTCTCGTTTCGCGGTGTTTATAGTTAAACTCCTCCGAAACGGCTTGACCGATTCTCGTGTATTTTTCATCCCCCTAAATGTTAAGCGGAGTCCACCCCATTTTTTTTTTAATTTTTAGATAAATTATTTATTTTTATTTTTTTATGATACAACATTAAAAAATATACACAACCCTAAATTTACACCCATCTACGATCAACGCCTATTTTTGTATCGTGATTTTAATATTCCATCCACAGATACGCAATAGAGTTTCAAGATGGCAATCGAATATTATAATGATTATTGTAGTACCTACGATAAATTTTATGTACGATTTATTTTTTAGGTCTGAGAATCGGTCGTCATCTATTTTTTATACCCCATAAATTTTAATTATTGAATTGTTTTATTACTTTATATGGCAATACAACGTTTGCTGGGTCAGCTAGTATATATATATACATAAATACTATGAACCGGTAGTTCAAAGACGGACATAAAAGCCGTCTGATTTGTTGAATACTCAAAGACAGTCATCACGTCACTTAACCGAGATGATGTGATTACATAATTCGTGTACAAATTAGCGACGAACCACGTTGGTGTAATTATGAATACAATTGTAAAATCGTCGAGTTAGTTTGGAGAGGATAAATGGATATTAATTCACCAAGGGGAGAAAATTAGTTATTCCTACGAGAGTGGACATTATCCACGATGGTGTACTATGTAAGTATACTATGAAAAAATTAAAAAGTGAAAATAATAAATAATTAAGTATGATATTACTGTATTACTAGCTGACCCGGCAAGCCTTTTTTTTGTCATATAAATTATTTTTAGAATTAACCGTTTCTTGGACATTGCAATTTGCAACATAACTTTATTTTTCTAAAAATAAAAAAATAACTAAAAAGACAAAGTTACACCTAATTACATCAGCTACCTGATAATAAAAAATATATCCCGTCAAAATAGGTCCAGCCATTTCAGAGATTAGCCGGAACAAACAGACGGACAAAAATTGTATAAAAAATGTTATTTTGGTGTATGTATCGTATATATATTCATATACATTTAGTTAAAAACGGTTATTTCAATGTTACAAACAGTCACTCCAATTTCATTTATATGTGTAAAGATTAAATCTGTGTCAATCCAAATAAATTAATGTTTTACTGTGAATTTAAAAGCTTTGTATTTCTGTTAATTTCATGCACCAGTCAGTACACTTGTTAGGAAGGTTCACAGTTGAAAGTGTTAGTAATAAAACGTTATCTGTAAAAATAAGAAAAACGACATTAATATTAATAGTTGTGTTGATTCGATACCCGATCACAACATCGACATCTTTCAATATCAGTTTAAAGTTTATTGATATCTTCAAAAGTTACTAATAATAAAAATATGTAGTTTAAAAAAGCTAAAAACACGCTATGGTTGATACGATAATGGTTGAAAATTAAAATGAACATCAAATGCCTTATCGACAATAGAAGAAAAAATTATATAAATTAACAGAAATCTTATTTTATAAATTGAAAAATGGAATAATTTTAGCAAATTAATGTATTGACATCGCTCCTCGATAAATCTACAAAGTTTGAACGAAATTTGGCCGTTTAAAGTGGGTTAAAATCGCGCCCAAATGAGTCGGTTACAAACAAACATACATACAGGTGAAGCTAATAAAAAGCGAGTAAAAATATACACGCTTATATAGAGTAATTATATAATATAATATAGTATAATTATTATACCTACATAAATAAAAGCCGGAACATACAAACCGCACTTCACGGCCTTTATATTAGATAGTCATTATCACCATTTAAATTTATTTATTACAAACTAGCTGACTCGGCAAACGTTGTTTTGCCATATAAAGTATAATTCACGCGATAGTTTTATAAATAATAAATAGCCTATGTGTTATTCTGGTGTGTAAGCTATATTATTGTAAAGTTTCATCAAAATCCATTCAGTAGATTTTGCGTTAAAGAAGTTCAAACATACATCCAGACATACAAACTTTCACATTTATAATATTATAATAGGACTAGCTGACCCGGCAAACGTTGTTTTGCCATATAAAGTATAATTCACGCGATAGTTTTATAAGTAATAAAATATTGCCTATATTATAGCCTGTACATCATTTTGTTCTATTGTCAATAGTTTTTGCAGCGCACGCAAAAATAGGTTTTCGATTTTACACCTTGTGTTACAAAATAGCAATTTTATTACGGATCCCTAATTTTGAAAAAAAAACATAGCCAATAGCCTTCCTCGACAAATGGACTACCCAACACTGAAAGAATCATTCAAATCGGACCAGTAGTACCAGAGATTAGCGCGTTCAAATAAACAAACAAACAAACACTGCAGCTTTATAATATTAGTATAGATTAGAACTATCGAGAAACTGCTCGAACAACACCATAGACTGAGTCATTCTATTATTCCTTTACGAGCACGTTTAAAGTGTCGGTCGTGAAAGGTAAGAAATTGAACAGATCGGGTCATTAAAAACTTTTTATGTTCCTAGCACAAAGCTTCTTCTCAGCTCTTACAGATAATAAATACAATACAAGCGGGAAATGTTTTAAGTCAGCTCTGTTATTACGAGATTAACTTCGACTCATCAGAAACTGTTCAATATTGGTATGGAATAGTAGATTGTTAACCGAGGGAAGAATCAATTCCCGAGGTATTTAGACGCCCGAGTGCAGCGAGGTCGGCTATAGTCCGAGTAGGAATTGATACTTTGACCCGAGTTAAACACTCTACTTTTCATTTCGAATATGAGGAAAATAAAACTAGTTGTTTATCTAAGCACAGATTAGTATCCCGCCAATTTATGTCAACTTTTTAAATTTCAAATATGGAACTTACCGCGTAATTGTTGCAGTTTATTCCGCTCAAAGAAGTTTGCGCTAAGTTCACACTGGCTGTTTAGAAAGTCACATGGCCGCAGCATTTTTTTTAATTAGTTCTTTTTTACATAAAACTCTTCACAGCAGTTCTATTTTTAAAGTTCGTTCCGGCCCTTATGTGGGAAGTAATTTGTATGAGTTTTTCCCTCTCTATGGAGGGAAGCAGCATTTTCCACCCAATAATCAGATCAAAACAACATTACTTTCCGAGTATGAGTAATGAAAAAATAATACTGATTTCAAACATACTCACTCTCTGTAACCGATTCAAACTTTTCTTCCACCTGCTCCAGAAAAACTCCTCAACACTATTTTTTGCAGTTACAAAAAAGGATGTAGTGCCAATTGTGGCTGTAAATAAGTCGGGTTGCTGTGTTCTCCAGCGTGTACCAATTGCCAAGGTCAGTCTTGCTCAAATGTCCAGTTGAGTACAATAGAGTAACATTCCTGTGATTTTAATGAAGAGACCAATGACTCAGCCACAATTGAACAATTTATGAACATCCAGCAAGAGGAAGAGGAAAAAGAAGAAATCGACAAAGACATGACTGTTGCAGTTGACTTTCATTAATATAAATCTGATTAAAATATCTAAAGAAATCAAAACAATAGTTAACCCAATAATCAAATGCAATATCAATAAAACGGTAATTACTAGAACCTTCCCTTACCGTCATTACAGTTAGTGGAGTAGGCTAGGTCTCTCCTGGCCTACTCCACTGTAAAAATAAACGCGCCCAGTACACTACATCACAGGTGGCGTGGAAATGTATGCATATCATATATAATAAGACTTAGAATCGCGATATCTTAGGAAAAAAATCAAGAGGACCATTGTTGTAGCGAATTTTAACATCTACAACTATGGTTTGAGGTTTTATTTTGATAACATTAACCGTTTTCGAGAAAAATGCAAAAAAAAACCTCAAATTTCTACCTTTGACCCCGAATAACTTTTGTAGCACACATAGGATCAATGGATATTTTTAAAACTTTATTTGTAATGGAAAACTCTAGCTTTCCCCCAATATTTGCGTCTTCGGCAATTTTTGTTATTTCAAATGTCTATATTAACCGGACTAGTACAAGTTTTTGTAATTTAGAAGTGTAGGAACTTTTGGTGAAGTTTGAGTTCCTGCATATGGGCACAGCCTTACCGACAATCCATGCAGTTATGAAAGGTGACATGCGGAGGTGGCCTGGCACGTCGCTTGGTTTGGGCACGTTTGATTATTTATCTGGGTCAAGGAAATGACCCTTATGAATATCAAAAGAGTTTACCATTTAACACCACTTCGGAAAAGGTTGAGCTTTAATAAGAAGTGGCAAGACACTCATTGCCACTCTTTCAAATTGCTACATTAAATGCCCGCTGATAAGATGCATTTTAAATCGTAGGAGCTCAGCTCGTACCTGCGGTGGACTAATAATACATTGATGAATTAGTTTCGCACACTAATCTTAAAGTCTTATTGGTTTTCAGAAAAGCTAAAACAATTATCATTCACAATTCACATATTTTCTATATGAATACCTAGTAACATGATCAAGGCATAGATTCAAACAGTATTAAAGTGGCTCAACTGATATTAAAGTAAAAAAAGACATAAGCAGCAAACACGAAAGCTGTACAAACCATGTCATAAAATATAGAGAAAAAAAGCTTATTTTAATATAGTCTGAATAGTTAGAGCGACAGAGCAGAGAGAGGGACACACCAGTGGGAGGCTCGTTTGCACCGGATGATGGCTAGATTACCATAACGGCGCCTATTTCTGCCATGAAGTAGTAATGTGTAAGCATAACTGTGTTTCGGTCTGAAGGGCGTCGTAGCTAGTGAAATTACTGGGCAAATGATACTTGACATCTTATATCTCAGTTGTAGTGCCGCTCAGAATTTTTGGGTTTTTCAAGCATTGTAATGGGCAGGGCATAATCAGCTGAACGTCCTGCTCGTCTCGTCCCTTATTTTCATAAAAATATTTTTATAAAGATATAGTAGGCTTTTTTTATGGAATAGGAGGACAAACGAGCGTACGGCTCACCTGGTGTTAAGTGATCACCGCCGCCCATATTCTCTTGCAACACCAGAGGAATCACAAGAGCGTTGCCGGCCTTTAAGGAAGGTGTACGCGCTTTTTTTGAAGGTACCCATGTCGTATCGTCCTACTAGTAATCGGCTTCCAAGTCCTTAAACCCATAAATATAATAACCATCCACATAACAACCTTCATACAAACTGTGTATTAACACAGAGACGACATATTAATATCTCCCTGAAATACATAGCACACACTTGCAGTACTCGGCGGCATTCATAACTCTTTTCAACGGTTCCCATTGTGTGATACTCTTCAAGGCCAGCATTTCGTGTAACATACTACGCTATTTTTGTCGCAAATCATAAATAGCACGAAACAGGTGCAGCAGGTTGAAGATGTGGAACGAACGTCGTAGAGATTAGTAGACTTCATTGTTCATTTCACATATTACATCTTCACATACAGCAACAACATCAAAACACAGAAATTGTGAATTAAACAAAGAATGTCTCATACAGACTTGTTCAAGAAATCATCACCTACACACCAATTGTCTAAATATTTTTATATAGTGAATAACAGCTTCAAATTAACGATTCGAAATTAATTCTTCTTAGGTGTATCTAATAGAATATGTTATGTTTTATTAGTGATAACCCTCACTTCTGGGATTAATTACACAAATAAAATTTGAAAATAAAATCTTATGAACGACGTGGAACTCGAACCCGCTACCTCTTGCGTTCCGTGCGAGTGCTCTTCCAACTGTGGCAACCGTTCGAGTGACGTATCGTTGATAAAATCTTGTATGCTAATAACTATAAAGTAGATCCTGTAGATGAAGCCACAACCTGATACTTGAACAATGCCAGGGTTTTCGTTGAAAGGTCCCAGACGGCCTACTTATTTCCGACACCTCCCACCAATATCGTTAATATCTTATATATAAAATTCTCGTGTCACAATATTAGTAACCTTACTCCTCCGAAACGGCTTTACTGATTTTTAAGACATTTTATATCCATATTCAGTAGGTCTGAGAATCGGCTACTATCTATTTTTCACACCCCTAAGATCACTTTCACCCTTAACATATTTTTTTAATTTTTGGACAATATTTTTGTTTTTATTTTAGTATAGTTCAGTATTAAATAATACGTACAACTTCAAATTTTCACTCGTCTACGATCACCACCTATTTTTGTATCGCGATTTTTATATTATTCTGTTCCATCCACAGCTCCGAAAGATGGCAATAAAAAATATAATAATTATTGGAGTACGATAAATTATATGTACGATATAAATATTTGGTAGATCTGAAAATCGGTCGTCATCTATTTTTTATACTCCTAAAATTTTAGTTATTGATTTTTTTATTACTTTATATGGCAATCCAACGTTTCCTGGGTCAGCTAGTATATACATAAATTAATATTTTATACTTTAATAATTATGATATAGTCAAATATGTTATATTTAATATGAATAAAAAGAAAACGAACAAAATTAAGCCTTGTCCAAAATATATTTCAGAAAATATAAAGAGATGACAATATAATAAGCCTATATGAATGGATTAGATATATACTACAAAATGATTACTTTCAAATTGAAAAAGGATCGACAAAGCCAGTCTGCGGAAAATTCCCATTAAATTCTGAACCTCAGACGTCTCGGTATAGACAACGATACAGACAGGTTACATAAACTCCGCCAAGCACGTGTACATAATTTAATACTATTTAACAATTTCATCATTTATTAGGGTTCCGTAGCCACATACATACATACCAGTGGGAGGCTCCTTTGTACAGGAAGCCAGCTAGGTTATGGGTACCACAACGGCGTCTATTTCTGCCGTGAAGCAGTAATGTGTAAACATTACTGTGTTTCGGTCTGAAGGGCGCCGTAGCTAGTGAAATTACTGGGCAAATGAAACTTAACATCTTATGTCTCAAGGTGACGAGCGCAATTGTAGTGCCGCTCAGAATTTTTGGGTTTTCCAAGAATCCTGAGCGTCACTGCATTGTAATGGGTAGGGCGTATCAATTACCATCAGCTGAACGTCCTGCTCGTCTCGTCCCTTATTTTCATTTAAAAAAAAACATGGCAAAAACGGAACCCTCATAGATTCGTCATGTCTGTCCACTGTTTTCCGAAACTATAAGAACTATACCGTTGAAACTTGGTAAGTAGATGTATTCTGTGAACCGCATTAAGATTTTCACAAAAGATAGAACAAAGCAGATTTTGGTGGTTCCGAATACTTAGAACTAAAACTCTAAATTTTTTTTCACCAAACCCACCATACGTATGGAGTATCCTTGGATAGGTCTTCAAAAATTATACCATGATGAGGTTTCTAACCTTTTTTTCTAAACTGAATAGTTTGCGCGAGAGATACTTCCAAAGTGGTAAAAATGTGTAAGCATAAGCTGAACGTCCTGCTCATCTCGTCATTTATTTTCATTAAAAAAAAAATCTGGACGGGAAAATTGAATCGACTGGAATTCTCAATAGGACGAAGTAACAAACAACGTTCAATAGTTACGCTTAGAACTATGACATGGAGATCCTAGAAGAGCAGATCAGTTGTTTCAACAAGTATTTATGTTAATGTAGTATATATACACACTTTTATATTGACACACTCTTACACAACTTATCTTGCCCCAAACTAAGCATAGCCTGTGCTATGGGTACAAGACAACGATATATTTAATACAATATACATACTTAAACTTACATTAAGGCGCGGTCATACCTCAATATCCACAAAAATTCGTATCTAAGAGAGTCGATTACAACATAACGCAATGAAAATATTCCGACGCAAAAAATACATTACAAAAAGAAGTACTTAAAGAAAAGATTGAACCGAATAGAATGTTTATATATAATTTGAAATTTCCAATAAAAAATTTGGAAGTCGCTTCCCAAAAATAAACTTTGGAGTTTAAAATTTCTGAATTTTCAGCGATAACAACATTCTTTTTTTAAAGAATTTAATAGAATTAGTATTTTTCTAAAACTTAAACCGAACAATTATTAAATTTAATATGTATATTTTGAATAAACAAAAGAAAACCAGTAAAATAAATGCCCATTTGCAGCTTAGACTCATGATCAACACAAAAATTGTACTATTGGTTGTAGCGTTTACAATCCAAGTCAGTCCGCGCCTTAATACAAATAAACATCCATGACTCGGAAACAAACATCCATATTCATTATATAAATGATTGCACCTACCGAAATTCGAACCCGCGCCCTCGAGCTTAGTAGTAAGGGTCACTAAGCATTCGGCTATTCGGTCGTCGGTATTATAAATAACCATTTAACCACCATAACCGGTAGTATAAATAACCATTTGCTTTAAAAAAAAGGTAAGCATGATCGATTACAGAAATAAATTGCAACAGGATCTTGGGAATTTCCAATTAAAAACTTCCCTAAAAAGTTGTCGAGCGCTTTGTTGATGGCTTGGGCACGAGTAATAATCATCCATTATCGAGTGGAGCCTCACGCTCGTCGATCGACGTCAAAAGCAAGAAAAACACTTTCAAGAAATCGGTAGATTTGCTTATCACTTACTTTTTCACCAATATCTTTCCGGATTTGTCGGCCTTCAACACTATCTTCGTGTGCAATTTCTCCAAGAACTTGATTGTGGGATTGTTGTACTGGTTGAGGTTGTACGCTAACGCGAACAGCTCGTCGGTCCACATCTGCGAATATTACATAACATTAGTCAAATTAATAAGCAAACTATACTCTCTTTACACTAGTGATGTGCTGAGAGTCGCTGCTTTGGTGGATCGATTCGACTCGAGTCGATTTATACGGTATTCGAATCATGACTTGAAGCTGTTCGAGCCCAGTACTCGAGTTTTTTTCGAGATATTCGAGTCCACTACCAATTTTATAACAACAAGGAAAATAATGGAAATGAAGTTAAAACAACACGTACGTTGCATATAAGGACACAACGTTAATACATCAAACATTTAAAAAAAATATATTTTTAAACATTACAAAAAAACATAACACATTCTTAGGTGGTTATTCTAGGGACCAGAAATGAGACCTTCATGGCAGAAATAGGTGCCGTTGTGGTACCCATAATCTAGCCATCTGGCTTCCTGTGCAAAGGAGCCTCCCACTGGTAAAGTGCAGTAATTGCAGTAGCAAGTGACACGATTTCTTTGAAGCGTCCGCGTCGGTAGCGTAGACACTCACCTTCAATAGAGATACAGGTTCGATTCCCGTCCGCCACGTACCTTTGTGTTTTGAGTTTTTGCATTCACATCTACCGTTCAAATGAATGCTTCATAAGTTCTGTAACTCTATTATGATGGTGTTTGGTTTAGTTATATTGACCAGGTTACAAATAAAAGCTCCGTAGAGTCAGCACATGGCAACAAAGATCAGTTTTATGCATTAACTTATAAATCTAAGGCCATGTTACACAATGTACAATAATAGTTATGAATAGGCTACTTGCGACTCATCCATTGAATAAAGACATCGTTTACGTATCACAAATGTATAAATAGTGTTAACCAGGACATATAATTATTCGAAGGATCTAGGTAGCACATAGTGTATTTATGTGCCGGGTATGTTATGACCTTATTATGACTTATGAAATGGTCGTGACCATTGATTAGATGACATTCCCAAATTTCGTTAAACGATAGGGCAAAACAATTATGTGATGATTGATTTTATTGTTAAAATAGTTGCAGAAGTGTTATTTAGATCTGATATACAAAATAAAATATATACAATATACAATAGAAAAGTGTAAATATGAAAAAAATGCAATAAACAGTACGTATCCAAATGTTTTGAGTTTTCTCTAGTGTTAATTCCGCCAATATTTGTCTTTACACAATTCGACACGTGTTTCGCCTCTACAGGATCCTCAGGAGATGTTCTCTCGCCAAACTCTAGTAAGAGACTCAGACTTACGGCCGTTCACAATATACTATCTACAGATAGAGATAAATTACTACCGTCAGTAATTAGCTGTCAATAATCTGAAGCTTACCCAATATATCCGATGTCATTATATTGGGATGCGTGGATTGCAATTTCCATACAAACGTCCTCCCATTGACAGACAGCAGGTACGGATAAGGTGAGTTACCGTCGATATGTTTATTGGGACAGAAAAGTCAACGATAGTTACGATTTTTATCTCAAATAGGCCACAACCGAGGATAGACTGAATATTGAGACCGCCTGTTAGTCTATCGGAGACGTGTCGAATTGTTTAAAGACAAATATTGGCGGAATTAACACACAAGAAAACTGAAAACATTTGGATGATTATGGATTTCCGCAAAGTAACGCCTACTGCAATAAATTTTCAGAAACAGTACGTACTAGAAGCGGTTTTAAAATATTTTCATTTCGCCAAACGGAACTATATAATGCGAATGAATGTGAATGTAAATAAACAGAATGGTGCAGTGATTGTGAAACACCGTCTGTGTTACTCAGAACATTTATTTATCTGGCCTGTGACAATTGGCTTCTTTACTTAAAGCTCATAATGTACCTATCGTCTCTATATTAATTCATCGAAGGTTGCGTTAATATTCGACTGTTATTGGTGACTATAGTCTTCAAGATCTTAACGACATTACAACAAAGATTTCGCAATCTTTTACAATCAGTTTTACAACTTCAAGCTCTCCAATTAACAAATGCAAAATTAACTGCCTTTTTCAAAGTATTCCAAAAGAGAAATAAACAGTACAGTTTCAGAAGAACTTCCTTGTGCGGTTTTCCCAGGACGATACGACCTCCTCTGGTGTTGCAAGAGAATATGGGCGGTGGTGATCACAAAGTACGCTCGTTTGTCCTCCTATTTCATAAAAAAAAACGTCAGATATATAGCTGGATGATTCAGGAGCATGTTAACATTAGAACATCATGGTGGGTTTCATTCTAACGCCGTTGCTGAATCGTATAGCTAAGAATCGATACATAACACTCATCAGTGTTTAAATTACCAAGTGGTATATTCATTTGTTCGTCACAGACGAAGAAGTTTCGCTCTGAGCCTCGAAAGTCTACTCTCATATAATCATATACATCAGTCGTATGAATATATTTCGCTATCGCCGACGTTCCCCAAGAAAATGAATTTAAGGAAAATTTTAAGATTTTTTTTCTTTGTTTCAGTATTTATGGCAAGACACCTGCCTAGTCCTGCCATAAATATTAAATGAACTAGAATATACGGGAAAGTGACAAAAGCAAACTCTTAACAAAAGCATAAAACGAAACTTTTCATTTTGAAACATAATCGAACTTAGCGAAGGAACGTCAGAAGAAAAATTTTCAGAACAACTTTTAAGTAACAAGAATACTTAACTTTAGAACAAACTTTGCACCAGGCGCTGTGCCTGTAAGTGCTGTTGGTAAATTTTAGACCCAATGCAAACGGAATAGTACGCAAGTTCTTCA
Source organism: Leptidea sinapis (assembly GCF_905404315.1). NCBI lineage: Eukaryota > Metazoa > Arthropoda > Insecta > Lepidoptera > Pieridae > Leptidea > Leptidea sinapis. The sequence goes on along the minus strand of NC_066288.1, from coordinate 4,548,841 downwards.
TATATTTAAAATACATACTTTTTGAATGGAGTATTTGAAGTGCAGGCTATTTTACTAATTGAACAACAAACGCGTCAGTAGGACACGGGAGCGTGCATTTAGCAATGGATCTAATTAGTCGTAGTTGAGCTTTGGAATATGCACAGTTGGATTACCGAAGGTATCTGGTATCTAGCGTAAGGAAAAATTTTATGAGTGGGTGTTCAATAGAATTTTGGTTATAAAAAAACGGAAACAAATGAAACTAAATTTACTTTAATACTAATGCTATATTTATTTAGGTTTATAACGAGGTAGGCAGTGCCTATTTGCCTATATACACGACCCTGGTAACACAATAGGATGTCTCTCACCACGGTGCAAAGTGCCATGGTTTACTCCTCTCCTCGTCGTTTGTACGTTTATCCAACGCTTTGCAAAGTTGGGAACGCTCTTATGGGTCCCCTGGAGTCACAAGAGAGTGTGGGCCATGATGATCACTTACCATCAGGTGACAGGAGTACGCTCGCTTGTCCATCTCATCCAAAAAAAATGTATTATTTGTGCTTGGTAAGAAACCAAAAATGAAGTGTTGAAAAAGCAATAAAAGAAAAAAGTTAAAAATATATTCTATCAACGAGAAGATGTTTATTTTACCTAATACAAAGAAAATTTATTATGTACGCAGTTATAACCACTTTACTGTTTGTTAGCGAAAATTATCCGATTATCTACTTAGTGTCGTCACAAGGAAATTTATTGTACACATTCTTCGCTAAATCGCAAAAATGTGAATCTTGTTACAGAAAGATAATCTCGCGGCAGCATAGGACTAGATTATGATTGTCTTTAGCAAATACTTATGTAAGTCCAATATAATATTACTGGCAATAACAATATTTTAAAGCAAACAAGAATGAACAGTTTGTACCAACAACATATTTAAAGATAATCGTAGCCGTACTAACCTAGCATATCACTCCTGCATCAATCGTATTTGTCGCCAATTTAATACAGTTTCTCAAAATAATCAGCAACTCAATTTATTTAATTCCACATCAACCTGCTTTCGTAATAATGTCAATGACTTCCTGCGTAAGGGAGCTAATTTGTAGAAATTACTATTATTTTTGTTACACTACTTTAAATAATCTGTATGTCTCTAAATCTTTTGTACATGCCAGTTATTGATATTTTTGCTATGTGTCTTTTCGTTTTAAGTCTCCTTGTTGATATTTTTACATTTGTGCATTAATATTGTTGGTTTGTCGAATAAAGTAAAATAAAATAAATAAATGAATGCTGGCACTGTCTTACGCCGTTTTTTCTATTTCAGAGCGCAATTGTTTCCGAACCGATTGAGTGACAATCTAAAAAATATTAAAAAATATTCTTTTTGTTTTAGAGCATTAATTAATTGTAAAGAATATTTAAAAAATAAATGATTTTTAGAGCATTAATATGTTGTTTGATGTTTTTTCTTCCAAGCCCTGTATACTATTTATCACACGAACCAGCGCCCGCTCATCTGTGTCGGTTCACCGACTTGCTTGCATTGCGAATGTACGTATTAGGTAGTGTATCGGGATGTGTATCAATGGAAAGCGCCAAGCTTTGGTAACACCACCAGAAACGAGAAGAATCATGCGGGAAACCAAAATCCATCAGAGCGACATGGACAAAATCGATCGAACATTTGTCGCTCCTATTATTCCCCACGTCAAACTATAGTAAGTACATCAACAAACCTAATCCAATCAGTCCTCAGGCAAACTTTATCTGAGAACAGTTAGCACCTTCTATCTGGCGCTGCAGAGAGAGTTACACTCGATCAATAAAACAAAATAAAATAAATAAAATAAAATGTATTCACATTTAAATAGAATACCTATTAAAGGATTAAAACGCGTGTAATAAATAGACACTGTATTGTTACAGTACGTTTTTGCGTAAAACTTACATTAATTGTAATACTCCCGTTAATCAGAGAAGTTCAAATCTTACAACAGAAATTTTTCAACAAAATTGGACGGGCTTCGTAAAATCCACACTGAATTTTTAATAAGTTTGCAATGAAAGGTAAGCCGGCATAAAAACTTAATTGGCAGCCCTGGCATTCATTTGAAATATAAATGTCCAAAAAAACTCAAAACATATCATATTTATACGCGGGACTAACTTGAACTTAAACTAATAACCTTTCATCAGATAAAGCGGATAATTTAGAGGATAAAATAATTCAAGAAGGATCACTCCAGCTCAGTAACCAAAAAATATTTAAGATCTTGAAAGAAAACCAAAAAAAAATGAAGCAGTTTGTTTCAGACTCATTGTAAATGTCCATCGCTTCAACGAGCTCCATTAGTAAAGTGGAAGAGGTGGTGATGTATATCCTGCTTTATAGTTTTTATAGGTACCATGGAGCATGGTGAGTAATAATATTATTTAAACAAACAAAGGACGAAACACGCATATTTTGTATACCGCATTTTTTTTATGAAATAGGAGGACAAACGAGCGTACGGGTCACCTGGTGTTAAGTGATCACCGCCGCCCACATTCTCTTGCAAAACCAGAGGAATCACAAGAGCGTTGCCGGCCTTTAAGGAAGGTGTACGCGCTTTTTTTCTTGAGAAGGTGGAATAATGCATAAGGCAAATAAACTAAGTGATAATACCTTTTAAAAATATATTTCTAAAAAGGTTCACTATACCTTGCGTATGGACTGAGAACCAACCCCAACATTATAAAGCCGCCGCGGGCAGCAAATTGCATTACAAATAAATGCAAATTGAAATTTCAAAATATCAAAATTTTATTAAAAAAAAACTTAATTAGGGACGAGACGAGCAGGACGTTCAGCCGATGGTAATAGATACGCTCTGTCCATAACAATGCAGTGCCGCTCAGGATTCTAAGAAAACCCAAAAATTCTAAGCGGCACTACAATTCCGCTTGTCACCTCAACATAAGATGCTAAGTCTCATTTGCCCAGTAATATCACTGGCTTCGGCGCTCGTCAGACCGAAACACAATAATACTTACATTACTGCTTCACGGCAGAAATAGGCACCGTTGTGGTACCCATAATCTAGGCTGCATCCTATGCAAAGGTGCCTCCAACTGGTGAACTATTGAGTACTTTTGAAAAACCTAAATGTAGGTTTAGTTTATGTTGTCTATTCTTAGAAATGTCACTGTCATTTTAAAAATACAATTACAGCTCATTAATAATAATTAATCGCCAAACTCAATGGTTAATAGCCCGAGAGTTAGGGGACCAAAAAGGTAAACATCTTTAATAATTTGTGCACGAACCCCACTCAGCTTATATCCGTTGCCCGACCGCAATTACACAGATGTTCATTCCATAACATATTAGCGGGGTTGGTACACGGGTGATGTAACACATCCCAGATATTTACCCGACGTCTCCATTATTATAGAATGTGCATCACGGTCGTCCACCGGATCTTGTCTTGAATGTGGGACACGCCTTGTGCGGTAGCAGGTTACTATATTACGTGTCGGATTTGAGGGATTCATGTTCAAATGTATTTAGGTAAATCAAGAAGATTGTGTTTGTAATGGATATTTTATATACGTTTTCGAAATACGTTACAACCAAGTTTGGAGGGCCATTTCTTTATATAAGTGATCAAGAATTGATTTCTTAAAAGACAACAAAGAGTCATAGGTAAAAGCAAATGAGGCCTTGTCTACATACAAAAAATTAATGAATACAAAAACAACGAAAGCCAGGACACAGTATCCTCTCTCTTTGATTCGAAACGCTACACATTCTCTTTCGTCTCTTTCACAGTCGTTCAGTTCGTCATATGTGGGCCCACCTAACATTGAGATTCTTACTAATTGTTAAGGTTTCGTGCCTTCGTTTTCCACCTGTCCTTCAAGACATCTTTTCTCAGGAATGCATGAAGGTGACAAGATGAATAAACATTAAATAGTCTGACATCAACCAATTAATACACGTTTATTTAAGCATAATTTTATAAAACTTACTATTTCTTATTGTATAACAAATTTTTGCAGCGAGCCCCCTTAGCGCCCTAGGTAGTATGCGAAGAGTCGTAACGGGTTTCTTCTTTTCTCGCGATATTTTTTTGTTTCGTTATAGGATTCTGCAATTTCTTGTTTTAATAGCCTTTTTGGTTTTAACAGAAGGCGGTCGAACCGACCTTTTATAGTCGTAGATGGAGGATGTGTTAGTATATATATCGATAGAAATATATGTCTGAATATACGAATGAAATCTAGCGTTTCAAGTGTCTTTAAAATAACCGTCGACTACATACCCACTTTGTGCAAGGCAATTACTGAAATTCTCTTTTCTTTAAAACCCGAGTGAGTGTCACACTTTTTGAATTGCAGAAACCTTTTAAGTATATATGATATACTTTCAAAATAAAATGGACACGAAAAGTCATATTCTTTTAACAAAACTCTCAATCTTTAAACATCAAAATAATCCTTTTCGAATGAAAATTTTATCATTTTCTTTATACCTGTTTTTGAAGAAACTAAGAAACCTAAAAATATATTCATCTATACAACCTTAATAATATTATTATTTTTCCTACTGTGAATCTGTTTTAATAACATTTAGCTGGACTTTAAGTATTTATAGTAGGGGTCGTATTTGTAGCAGAATAGTGATTTGCCCAAATATTATTTACTATCTACTTGTCCATCAGATATGTCGGTAGTCTTTTTACACGCTTCATCTGTATGTATATTTCTTTGTAACCGACTCATTTGGGCGCGATTTTGACCCACTTTAAATGGCCAGATTACGTTCAAACTTCGTAGATTTATCGAGAATTAGATGCAGGAATTGTCTTTAATTTTGAATTTCAACCATTACCTATAGCCGATTTATCAAATACTCCCACCCGCTTCGCTGGGCGAATGTTAAAAGGAAGGCACGTTGGAATTCGAAAAATAAGAAGCCATACCATCTAGGATAAATTTCGCATCGTGCGCTTTGCATTTACTGGTTTTCTTAAACTATTATATAATATTATTAGTGATTCACAAACACATTCCCAAAATGCTCTTCTAGTGAATGCGAAATAAAACAATCCATACATCACAGAGATCGATATATTACCAAACCAAATATTTGAACCATACAAAATTTATGCAAATATTGTTTGTGCGATTTCAATTACAACTAGCGCCATCTCTTATCGACTAGCAAGCAAAAAGATCAATACAAATAAAAACTTAACTTATTAAATCTGAACAATTAGTCTTATGAATGATGTGCCGGGTTTCTTTTTCATTATGTTCCTTGCAAGTTGGTTTGGGTGATTTTGCATAAGCTTCTGATAAGTTTGTAGTGAGTACGCTACTTCCGTATGTTTTTATATAGAATTCTCGATTTTTTTTTTTTGCTTTTAATGTACCATGTAGCAGTTGTTAGTTATAATATTATTTAGTTAAACAAAGGCCAGAACACGCGTTATTTTGAATATCGCAATTAGGAAATATAAAGTGAATTTCCCTATAGGATCAATTTAAATCTGGCATTTAAATTTTTTTATGACACTTTCTGTCTTTTCTATAAGCTATACTTTCCACTAATAAAAATTAAATTGAGAAATAACAGCAATAAGTGGATAACAAAGGGATTAAGAGTAAGTTGCAGTACTAAGCGAAATTTACGATACCGTTATTACCAAATTAATTCGGATATAAATAAATCTCATTATTTAAAATACTCCAAAATTTTGCGTAATTGTATACACAATATAAATGTAAATCAACTTGGAAAATTATAAAAAACCAGTAAAATTCTCAGAGTAGACGTACCGAAATTGATTCACTTACACCCAAACAGCTACATCTTTCAATGACTACTTCAATAATATTGGTATACTCAATGCAATCAACTGTACGAATGCGGTGAAATGTGAACAAGACTACTTATAATTAGATTGAAGCAAGTATACTATCCCTTTTGCCACTCCTCACCGGCCAAGCCCTTGCAAGCCTTTACTGAATGACTCGAACGTCACAAGCCAGTTTCTTAATTAAAATTCCAATAAACTTGTAACGTTACACAATAGCAAACTTTCGTACAATGCTAAACATTATCTTGTTTTACACTACAGACAAATACAAGTTAAGAATACTTTTAGTATCAGTTTGATGCTTAAACTTACAAAATATACACATCGAATTTCGAACCTATTAATTAAAAAAAAATCCGAATATTTCTATGAACGGAATACCAAAACCGTACATGCACGGCATCTTATCATATAGCCAGGCACATGATAATCGACGCTCAGGTAAAGTTTAAATTTTTGGGGCCAGGAAGACAGTGACTTGACAAAAATGGTTTGGGCTGGTAAATTGGGCATCTGACCAGAATTTACCTTATTTGTGCCAATAGACAATAGCGGCATAAGTCCACATTTTGATTTAAATAATATTTCATAAGAAATGTATCGAATTTTGTTAAAGACTTGTTTTTTTTATAATTAGAAAAGAAATAATTAAAACAAAATGTATAAAACTGATGACACTTTTATGTTAAATTAAGAGGCAGATTGAATCTCCCAACGTCCGAATTATTTAGAGAACCTAATGGCCTTAAAGATAAAAATCATTTTTTCTGTTACCGGTTAATGTTAAGTCACCTGATGTTAAGTGATCACCGCCGCCTACATTAAATCACAGGAGCGTTGCCGGCCTTTAAGGAAGGTGTACGCGCTATTTTTTGAAGGTACCCATGTCGTATCGTCCTGGAAACACCGGACAAGGAAGCACATTCCACAGCTTTGTAGAACGTGGAGGAAAGTTTCTTGAAAACCGCACTGTGGAGGAACGACACACAAATTGGTCACGCATTGTCGGGTCGTCTATACGCTAGTATACTCTAAATCTATTGTTACGACCGTGACAAATGAAAGTCCGTAATAGATATCTACCTCATTCCCAGTGAGTCTGAAAATCCATCTGAAAATCTAAAACACAGCCTGTGTTTTAGATATTGTACAAAATATTAAATTAATCATTAAGATTTTCTACCGGCAGATATTCAGCGTGGCTTAAACGTGATTTATTGTAAGAATAAATTGTTAATACCCTCAGTCTGGAATATTTTTGTTATGAGGATAAAAACTTTGACTTCATTCTATATTGAAAAATGTTGAAGTTAATTGAAGAGTGCAGTAAACTTAATCTAAACTTTGAATTACATCATCAATTTAAATTTGCCTCGTTCAAAGTTTGTGACTCTCGTCTTATATCTTGAATTTTAATTTAGTTTACTTTCAAGAAAGTAAAGGGCTTTTAAATGAATTTAAGTTTTAAACAATTAAAAACTATATGACCTTAATCCTTATGAATGGTCTCCGCTGCGCTTTGACCTACCGCAGGCGTAGTCGCAAAATGCGGCAACTAATACTACGCCCAAGTGGGCGTACTCGAGCCAGTCTCGAACAATGAGTGACGTTGACGTGCCACATGTCCTGTTAAACTTTGCTAATAATTGAGAGTAAAATGCCGGGTAGCGTAGTAAGACTGAAAAAATATTACTACAAGAAAACAAAATTTGAACCATACCGGGTTCGAATCCCGGTAGGTGCAATCATTTATATGATGAATATGAATGTTTGTTTACGAGTCATAGATGTCTATTTGTATTAATCTTATATCTTTAAACGAGCAATTCTTGTATATATATATAATCTGAATCTCGGAAACGGCTCCAACGATTTTCATAAAATTTAGTATGCAGGGGATTTCGGGGGTGATAAATCGATCTAGCTAGGTTTCAATTTAAAAAAAATGGTTTTATCCATGTTTGAATGAGAAACAGCTACAATAACATTAGAATACAAAGGTAAATTTCGCCACTATATACAAGACTATTATAGCTCAGATGGGACATTGGGTGATCCGGAAAGCAGAAGACCCTGGTTCGAATCCAGAAGTCCTATTAGTTTTTTTTTGTTCAAGTTTTGTACATTCTTAAAAATCCGAGCAAGGCTCGGTCGTCCGGATATTGTATATTTAAGTAAGTACATTGTTTTACATATATCTTTGTCTTGTACCCATAGTGCAGGCTATGCCTAGTTAAGGGCAAGATAATTTGTGTAAGAGTGTGCCAATATTATTATTATAAGTTATTTTAAGTCTAGATGATTACACTTTTATAATAAAGTCCCAGTCGCTGATCAGGCATTATCTATAAATAAATTCAAATGTTTTATTAAAAAATGGCTCTGTCGTAAATTCTACTACTCCACAGCTGAATACCTAAGTGATCGGACAGCCTGGGACTAGATTATTCAAATTCAATTATTTAAATATTTGTATTCAAAATCACTTATTGAACGTCACAAACTCCCATCCATTCAAAATAAACTGCCTCGACCCTGAGAAGAACAGGCGCAAGAAACTCTCAAGCTTTTATTTATAAAAATATGGATAACAGTGTACCTCATATCGTACAATAAACATTTATAATTAAAGATGATTTTTTATAGCAATAACAATGACAATACAATATTGCATATATTATTACGTAGAGCGCAAAAATGAATGCTGGGAGAGTGCGCCTGAGAGTTTCCTGCGCCGTTTCTTCTCTCTCAGAGAGGCATTTGTTTACGAAGCGGGTGGTAAAGTTAGAAGTGACTACAAAAAGTCTGTGTGTACTTAAGTATGCACGCAAGAACTTACACTTCTTTGGCGTAACAAAGCAAAAATCCCTAAAATTATTTATTCGTCGTGCAATTCTACGTTCGTAGAGAGAACAATATTGTAAAAATCTTGTAAAGATGGCTTTGACAATTAATTATTAAATAACGAATACGGCTCTACGGGCTTAAACCCTTTGCCTATCCTAATAATGGACAAAGAAACCAAAAAAAAATAACGAATGTCGCAATCGTCAGAAAATCTTAGGAACCAACTTCACCCTGTTACTTTAGTGTTACAGTGAAGCGCGCGCATCTTAATACTTCACTCTCACCATTTTTTCATAACCCGCCTAAAGATGTATAACTTAAAAATAATTCTAAAGCAATCAATTTCGAGAAAGTAATTAATGTCTTTTACGATATTTTAAATCACCTACACGTTTCTTACTCATAAACCATCATGTGAATGAAGTGCCCACACTTCATTAACCTATCTGGTCAATACTAACTCATATTAATGGCTATCCTTATATAAAATGTAGGTCATATAAAATGTATAATGTAGGCTCTGTTACACTATATTAACTCTCCCTGGTCAAAGTCAAAGTCAAAATATTTTATTGACATATTTTCAAAACAATGCAAACCAGTGAAACAACACAAGGCTGAAACATATAATCCATAAAAAACAACTATAATACTATTTAATTCCATATTATAATATCGTTTACGTAATCTCCAATACTGTAATAAGCCTTCGACATAAGTCTGTGTTTAATAAAATATTTAAATTTATTTATTGATAATTCAGATACACTTATTGGTAATTTATTGTAAAACTAACTGACTCGGCAAACGTTGTTTTGCCATATAAAGTATAATTCACGCGATAGTTTTATAAAAAAGGCATAAAAAGGCATTTATTTTCTCAAAATTGATTCCTTTAGAATTCTTTTTGATGTCATTTCTTATACTACTAGATACTACTACCGCTTCGGAAACAAATGGCGCTCTGAGAGAGAAGAAGCGGCGCAAGAAACTCTCCAGCATTCTTTTTTTTTGCGCTCTTTTCAATAAAAGTATACAATATTGTACAGTTGCTATAAAATAATCACAATCTAGTCCCAGGCTGTCCGATCATTTAGATATTCAGCAGTGGAGTAATAGGATTTACGACAGAGCCATTTTTTTATAAAACATTTAAATTTATTTATAGACAATGCCTGAACAGTGGCTGGGACTTTATTGTAGAAGTGTATACATTTACCCTTAAAGCTATTATGTATCTTATGAAGCCTATAAAATATAATAGCCTATGTGTTATTCTGCTGTGTAAGCTATATTATTGTAAAGTTTCATCAAAATCCATTCAGTAGTTTTTGCGTTAAAGAAGTTCAAACATACATCCAGACATACAAACTTTCACATTTATGTATAACCTTAACGATGTTCTATGAAAATTATTCTATGTATGGAAATCTATCATCTTCTCTAATATATAAAATTCTCATGTCGCGGTGTTTGTAGTTAAACTCCTCCGAAACGGCTTGACCGATTCTCGTGAAATTTTGAGTGCATATTGGGTAGGTCTGAGAATCGGACAACATCTATTTTTCATCCCCTTAAATGTAGAGGGTGGTCCACGCGAATTTCTTTTTGTTTTTTTTTTGACATTTTTTTTTTTTAAATTTGTTTGATTATGAGTCAGAATTAAAAAATACATACAACATCAAATTTTCACCCATCTACGATCAACAGTTACTTTTGTATCGCGATTTAATATCAGCAATACAACGTTTGCTGGGTCAGCTAGTATATTATAAAATTCTTGTGTCCCGGTGTTTGTTACCAAACTCCTCCGAAACGGCTTAACCGTATTATATGAAATTTTGTGTGCATATCGGGTAGGTATGAGAATCGGCCAAGATCTATTTTTCATACCCTAAATGATAAGAGTGACACCCTATATATTTTTTTTTATTATTTTGACAAAAAAAAATATTTGTATATTTGTTCATGGTTACTAAAATAGGAAATTAAAAACTTTTGATTCGAATATATGTATATAGTAATAATATATCTACATTTTAATATTACATTTTATTTATCTAGACGCATTCGCGGTCTGCTCTACGTACATACATATATGCAAACACTATAGCTGCGTCTCGTAACGGTGTCGCGAGTCCAGAGATTTTATCACATCTAAAAATATGCTTACCGCGATAAAAGAAGTTTTCACTTCAATAATTGGCAGTTGTAGAGACTGCCAATAGAAGTGAGTACTAAGAACTTTTAATATTAGAATTTAAAATTACATAATGTTTCAAAACAATCAAATTATTAATTTCAAATTATCTCTCAAACAATGACACTATTCTAACAGTTTGTAGGCATTGGACTTTTCACTAAATCCATTCAATTTCACTTCAAGGTATACGTTCACAGCACTAATGTTCCACAATACGTCAGCTGTATAGCTTACAGATATACCGCTATTATAAGCATTTCGGTGACGCGAACTCACACGAGATTCCCACAGCCACTTTGTGGATTCAATTACCGGCTGCGGTTTTCCCGAACAGATACGACTTAGGGACCTTCAAGAAAAAAGCATACTCCCACCTTAAAGGCCGGCATTATTTACATTTACTTTTATGAATTACTCGTGTAAGACATCAACGACTATTTGACGTTTGAGTGTGTCTGTTGCATCATTTTACATTTTACATATTATATTGTAATTCGAAATGATTTGTATCCATGTACTTAAATGTAAATCTTGATATAAAAGAGTGGCAATGAGTTTCCTGCCACTACTTCTCATTAGCTCAACCCTTTACCAAGTAGCGGTAGATTCAATGAGATTTTCTTTTTTTTTACATTCATAAGTGTAATTTCCGTGAACCTACGTGAATAAACTGATTTTGATTTGATTTGATTAACACACCTGCTGTTGCGAACTGCTGTCCATGGGCGGTTGCCTCACCTCTCCACATTCCGTTGCCCCTTTTATATAAATAAAAAAAAAAAACCACTACGCATACTTGCGTAACCATATAGATAAATACTAAAACGGGTACATTTCTGTATTATGAGTAATGATGCTTACACGATAACCGATGCTTACAGAACACTCACTGTTATATCTAATTTATTAACACCGCCGATGTTATGGGTCCCCGACGACATCAAATTCTCAGAAAGGGTTCCGAGGCGCGGCCTCTGGTAATTTACGGCGGCGATCTTGTATTCATTACAGCTGGTTTTATATTGTCTGTTGGCGATAAAGATATACGCACCTTAATTAATGGCGGAGAAAATTTCGAGTATTAAATATGAATAAATCAAAGAAAGTTATTATTTTTTTATATTAAAACTGTCGGTTCGCCGGAAAACTCACTTACTACCAATACTAATGGCACCGGGCACGGTGGGTTTAAATCATGGACATTAAAAGTTAGACATAAGCACAGATATTGTCTGCCATGTTATCTGCCATATCTGATATGATATCATGGATGTATCAAATTTTTGTGATGATTTACGGTACGCAGACGTGGTCGCTAACTATGGCCTTATGAGAAATCTCAGAGGTCGCTCAAAGGGCAATGGAGAGGGCTATTGGAGTTTCCCTGCGGACAGATGGCCGTTGGGGCAGTAAAGTGCTCGATTGGCAACCACGTACTAATTATTAACTAATATTATAATTATTAAGAAATAATTTCACAATGAAACTAATATCTCAAACGCGAGTGTGATTTGTTTTTAAAGATTAATTACCGAATTGGGATACCTGTATAATGTATTATTCATTTGTGCCGGTTATGTGCGTCATAGACGAGGAAAGAGCTTATGTGATCATTTTAATATATCAACAAATTCTCTTTCCCCGAGACATAGAAATAAATCGATATTTTAAACTGTTTGGAACTATGCGAAATGTTAGAGATGTAGAAATAATTCGTGACAGATAGATTGAAGCGATCCCTCATTATACAACTGTTGCATTTAAGAAATAGTTTAGTACTGGGTTCCAGAGAAAGCCAGATAAAGAATACAGGCAGGAATGTTTCGCGGCAATTTTATTTCTCGCTGTATCTCTATCTGTAACAGACAGACGCATTCAACAGCTGTCTATCTGTCAGGAAATAATGTTAACGGGATATCGATATTGTCCCCATTTCAGTTGCAACTTGCAGTTTACATGGAGTTGAACGGCAGTACGGCCGACATTACGATCTCAGTTTGTGTTGTAAGTCACCGTTCATTTGTTTAAAGGACGGGGCGATGTGAAAACCTGATTTTCACAATTTAATTAATATAATAACGACAAGTAAGGTAGGTTAGAGTAATAAAACGTAGCTAAGGGAGGTTTGAAGTAAAATAAAAACTATACAGGGTGGCTGAGAAGTTGACGTCCAAAGCTAAAATTTGAAAGTCTCATGTGTATGTTCTACGATTTTGCGTAGTTTAGGAGATAATCATTTTTTTCCCCTTTTATCCGCTTTTTTCACCTAATTGTGGTTTAGGACTTTTTTCTTAATTTTTTGAACACTTTTAGTTAATTTTATTGTTTATAATTATTAACTACAATAACCACATAAGAAACTATAAATAGTTTAGACAATGCGGAACTAGTTTAGAATTGAGTCGTAAGTTCAAGATAACTGCTCCAGCTAAATTCATGAAATTGTTATCAAAAAAATATTAAATGGCCTATGGCTTCTAACAATTTTTAAAAACTTCCCAGTACATTGGCCAGTGAAATGAGAGAAATTCAAATTTTAGCTTTGGACGTCAACTTCTCGACCACCCAGTAAATCTCTTCGAATCTTCCAATTTATTGTCAAGTAAACCATTACTACAGAACTTACAGAACCATAACTATAACATATGACATAATGACAACTTTTTCCGTAAACAAAAAATTAAACATTTCTCAAAACCCTGTTCTTTATGCATTTTTATAATATACATAGGCACTTTAAGAAAAATTGCCGGTTTCAAGATGATTTCTAATGATTCTTCTGGGAAACTTATACCTCTTAGTAGCTGAAGAGTTTCCAAGGATGAATGACGCCTTCGATGTCTTCGTTTGTGACGATTCAAAAAGAAATTTAATTGTATTTTTATTACAAATATCTTATAACCCAAACCTACTATATCCTACATAAAAAATAAATGTTATCTAAATATTGTTAATTTGTATTTTATTAACTCTTCTTGAGTCGCCTTATTTTTTTTTTATGCTTGTATTTCAAAAAACAGATACGGGGCCGACCTTATCCGGGTTTTCCTAGTAGGTACAAAGTAGTTTATTTGTGATTAAATTTTCAAAATAAAACATATAATGCATGAGAGCTGGCTCATAAATTATATGATCTTGCTCCTGCTTTGGCGGGTTGCAATGTAAAAGGAACGGTGTTTGTTATAAAAAAAATGACTAATTTATAAGTAATAATAATTAACAATAGTCTTATATATCATTATAATTATATATAAATTACTCAGATAAAATTTGATCTGTTTGATCAAAGAGCCGACTACCCGAACTAGCGTTACTTAGCGGACCATGACGTCACAAAGTAAAATGCTCAACGCGCTAACAGGCATTTCTATCAAAAACACTATGTCCTTTTTAAATACTTTATTAAAACAATTAGGTACGTAAATAGCCATCATGGTTTTTATCATTCTTGCTGTTACCTTAAGCTATAAAACATTGTTAAGTGTCGCTTAAAAAATTCAAATTTTGTCTATTGACTTTAAGAACACTGACAAACAGACGGAGTGGACGGACACCGGAGCCTTAGGCTAGGGTTAATATGGATGCGAGTTCTGACGAGTTCTGACGGATTCGTCAGAAGAAACAAACGCCTGGTATCCAATGACAGTGTTTACACTGGCAACGACGAACGCGTCAGGTCATGCACGACGTCGTCAGAACCGCTCGAGCGTTGCCAGTGTAAACTCTGTCATTGGATACCAGGCGTTTGTTTCTTCTGACGAATCCGTCAGAACTCGCATCCATAGTAACTCTAGCCTTAGTAATAGGGTACCCTTACCTTAAAGTTGATACCCTAAGAGTGTGGAATCCTAAAAATCATCATTGAATGAACGTATAGCATTTGGAATTGAAAATCGATAACATTACCTACCTACGCGACACAGAACAACTCGCCCCGCAATACTAATAAGTAAAAACGGTTATTTTCCAACGAGGGTTCTCCAGGGTGGTTGTTATTGGAAAATATATAGTAATGACCGGGTGAATGTAAACGCTTACAACAATGTAACATACGGTCGTTATAATCTGTTAAAAGCAATGGAATGAACTTCCTTGTGCGGTGTTTCCGGGACGATACGACATGGGTACCTTCAAAAAAAGCGCGTACACCTTCCTTAAAAGCCGGCAACGCTCTTGTGATTCCTCTGGTGTTGCAAGAAATTGTGGGCGGCGGTGATCACTTAACAACAGATGACCCGTACGCACGTTTGTCCTCCTATTCCATAAAAAAAAAGCATTGAGCATCTTTTATAAAACGTATATCTATCTGAAGGCACGGTAATGTCCCGCCAAGTCGAGCAAAAACCAGCGTCAGGGCTGTACCATCCTTTTCTCGAAGCAGTTCAGGCCATTTTTAACCGACTTCAAAAAAAGTAGGAGGTTCTCAATTCGTCGGTATGTTTATTAACTCGAAACTTTCGACTAATATGCACTAAAAAGTTTAAAAATAATTGCGTATTTTTATACAATCTAATTAATTAATCTAATTCTAGTTACGATTATTGTAATTTTTGGAGTCGGTCATCCAAGATAGGTTTGTAACTACATACATAGTTATAGGTGAGATATGCTTGAGTCGAGAGCGGGTCGCGGCGGAAGGACACCGATTCCAAAAATAACAATAATCGTTACTAGAATTAGATTGTATAAAAATACGCAAGTATTTTTATACTTTTCAGTGCATATTTTATCTATTGTTTTTTTGTTAATTTTTTTTCAATCGCATTTAAAATATATATATATTGTTGACAGTGATAGAAGGACAGGGTGAAGACGTCTATAAAACGCAACGTCACCCTAGCTTTGACATTATCTCAGCGGATGCTCTTACTCCATAGGGAGTGCCGCTTGCTCGTCTTTCTCCCCAAGAGAAGGTCGACTTCGATGAAGGCTTAGAGGGCACCTGCTCAAAGCCAACCTCAGGTCGTGTTTAGTGGGTAGGCACCTTGGGGTGCCTATAGTGGGTTTTACGTGAGGTACCTTGGGGTGCCTGTAGTGGGTTTTACGTGAGTCTCACATAACCAACGTAGACTTAGGCTGCGTTGGTATGCATGAGCATTCACCACCTCCCTCCCGTCATTATCCCGGAGGGTAGCCCTTTCCCTTTGTTTGGGCGCAACAAGATGTTAGCTTGTTTGTGAATGTTTAGTTGGTGGCATTAAAATTTGTCAATTGTAATGAAAAAATCTCCATTTGATCGTATTTCCTAGAATATATTATATTACTTTATTGTGGATAAAACTAGAAGCCTGAATTTTCAGTAACCAAACAGGGATTGTATAAACACGCTATATTTAAAATTTCATTCAATATTGAACCAGACTTCAAATTAAATAGTAATTTAAGCATTATAATAAGCAGAAGTTTCGTAAAGTTGTAAAAAACCAAGTCTCACAAATCAGTTCTTCTACACTAAATAGTTGTGAGATCCATGCAATACTAAATGGGTAAATTTATAAAGGGATTATTACCCTTCTTAGGCACCCTCTGTCTTAAGTTATTACGCAACAAGCTAACCTAACAACATCTTACAGTGACCATATCAATATTGGAAGTATTTTATGTTTCAAATAAATTAATTGACTTGGTCATCGCACTAATGACCAAACAATCTTATTTAAAATAGCCTATTACTTGTGAGATACATTGTGTTTTAATAAAAAAAAAACACTGCTTTCATGTTTTAGTTATATTTTTGATAACATACATGCTACAAGATACATTTATTTTAGAGATAAATATAAACAACGACATGTTTGTAGATTAACTAACTAACACTAAAAAAACATACATTGTACTTATGTAACAGACGCCATAAAAACAGCCAGACCGGATTTGAATGCGGAATTCACTGAGGTATTGTAATGTAGCAAGCTCTCCGTGACATTCAATTTCGATTTACAAACAAAAAATTAAATTAACACGTTTCTAGGGTTCCATAGCCAAATGGCAAAAAACGGAACCCTTATAGATTCGTCAGGTCTGTCTGTCCGTCCGACCGTATGTCACAGCCACATATTTTCCAAAGTTATAAGAACTATGCTGTTGAAACCTTGGAAATAGATGAAGTCTGTGAACCGCATTAAGATTTTCACACAATTAAAGAACTGAAACACAAAATTTTTTTTTCATCAAACCTATACGCACGGGGCATCTATGGATAGGTCTTAATGATAATGAGGTATCTAATATAATATTTTACTAAACTGAATAAAGTATTCAGCACGAGAGACACTTCCAAAGTGGTCAAAATGTGTCGCTGCCCCTCCCCTGTAATTTCTAAAAAAAAATATAATGATAAAACTAAAAAAATATATAACACGTACATTACAATGCAAACTTCCATCGAACATTGGTATGAACGAGGTGTAGGTACTAACCCCCTTATTCATAATAGTCTGCTAACTTAAAGCATTGCTAATTCTCACTCTGTCTTCGTCTATTGACCTAAGTCAGAATGAGAAAAAACACTCCTTAGCGGCTGTTTTAAGTTAGCGGAATATTATGAATAAGGGGGTATGTAGTTTTATTTCCTAAATACACATCAAACATCGATCAAAGTTACAACGAACTTACATGAACTTTTATATTATGTTACTCGCTGCTATAGACCCCTTCATGGGCGAGTCCGACTCGCACTTGGCCGCTTTATTATAATATTTAATATACTGACATGACAACTCGACTTATAGTGTTACCACAACTGTGTAGAAATTGTTACACTATTTCTTTAGCGCCTAATCTCCATTCAAATTAAACGCTAACACCAAAAGCTAACACCAACTACACACAAAACTCTGTTCTGCAACGTCTGGCTCTCACCTACAATAAAGCTTATTTTAATTTAGATATGTTTTGCTTGTTCAAAGTACAGCTAAAAAAAGAAATAAGAAATATACATCGACCTGGAATGATTATCCAAACACACACACACACATACTACATACACCCTCAAATACACTACACACAACCTTACAAACACGCACACACACTCCTGTAACTTTATTTTGTAAAGCTTATTTTCAAAGTAGCTTATTATTGTAATTGTAAATATTTTGTTAGCTTATTCTGGCTTGTTTAAATCATAAAATGTTACTTCTTTTGTTTAATACCTATATACTGTAATCAGTTTTGGCCTTATTTTTCTACTTTATAATGTAATTATATTGTATATAATTTGTGACGCTGTAGATTACATAATAATAATAAATAAATAAATAAAGCTTGGATGCCTTCAAAGGAAAACAGAATATGTAAATGATGTTAATTTCAGCTCCACACATTCCTGTGAATTAGGGTCTACTTGACGGACAGTCATATCAATTAAACTTGCTGAGAGGAAGGGACTACTAAGTAGTTTCGGATTAGCCAATTCAAATATATCTCGCACTAAATCAAACGTCAACGACTACATCTTCGCGGCGCCGTCTAGGCTGAAATATTGAGTTTTTGACACAAATTGAATTATGTTCTTGTTTTCCCGGTCGCCAAAGCATTAGTTTCAAACAACGATAAACTTAAGTGAACTTACAAATTTGGCAAGTGAAATGCAAAAAAATTAAGTGTTTTAATATCCTTACTTACTACCATCACCTAGTTGTCGACCAGTCCGCCTGTCGTGACCCTCTCTCTCAAGATAATAAGGAGGAATGAATGTGATATCTAAATGTTGTAAGTGTAAATCCCGCTAAGATTAGTCTTTAGTCGGTTTCAAACGTGAGAGAATTCGGCGAGGCAACGTCTGCTGAGGATGCCTCGTGTAGAGGCGAAACCCGAGTCAAATTTGTTGTGAGTCTCGTTTCGACATAATAACTTAAATAAAATACAAAATTTCCTAAGACTGAACTTCCAGAACATTTTGTGAATAACACCATCTGTTGTTCGTTAGCTATAACACTAAAGCACCATTAATAACTTTGATAATAATTTTGACAGAGCACAGTAGGACAAAGTATCGCGGTAACTGCCATAACTGAAGTACGTTCTGATTATTTCAATACACGTAAAAGTAATCTGGGTAGCGCCATTATCGCTTACAATCCAAAATTTCATAAGAACCACTTAAATCTCTTTGAAATGTGCTTACTGTATTCTCTTCTTATCTTTACTGTAAAGACTTTACATTGCGGATTCCAATGAACTTTCTTCCACGTAAAACTAAACTCTGCAATGAGATTTCTTGCGCGATAGGACGATAACGACATGAGTACCTTACAAAAAAGCGCGTATACCTTCCTAAAAGTTTACGCTTCTGTTATAACTCTGGTGCAAAGTTATTTCAACCAAAGTGACATAGATAATCAGTTTGGCGATAGAGGATTTCAAAAGTGTCAGATGAATAAACTCAAAGGTATAAAGGTATCTAGCAGGCTTTAATCAAAAGCACAACAACAAGCTTTGAGCGACCTTTTGTAATACTAGATAACATTCTCACACTTTCACAAAGTGTAACACAAAACAAAGAGGGGACAAACACTCGTAAAACATTTAAGTGCTCAGAATTTGCCGTTGGAAATTTGTAAATTCGCAAATTGAAGTCTGCGTGTAGAGTACTATTATTAAACTCAAATCGAACCCGAAGCGGAACCGCCCGTGGCGCGTACAGCGGTCGGCTGCTTGTAACGAGTCTTTGTTTGGCCGGATATTGTATTGATCCACTGAGAGGTTTGCGAATTAAAACCAAAAGAGTGTTGCCTCATGTAATTTAATTCATTCAGCGAATGAGTGAACTATACGATCCGCAAAGTGACCAACCGGTTCTCCGGTGCTGACTACTACAAGTAGCGAAACATTCGGTAACGCACACCATACGTGTATTAGTATTAAGTTTTAGTCAGATTTTTAATATCTATGTATATATAATTGAATTGCTGTTCGTTAGTCTCGCTAAAACTCGAGAAAGGCTGAATTGATTTGACATATTTTGGTCTTGAATTATTTGTGGAAGTCCAGAGAATGTTTAAACAGTGAATAAATATGAAAATGCTCGGAATTAAATAAAAACAACAATTTTGTTATTCCTTTGATGTGTCCCCCGTCGTTCATAAATCAAATTGAAAGTTAAAAATAGTTTAAAATTAATAACTAATTAGAATCTTTATATCTTTCTAACTTTCTCAGGAGCTTAATTATAGCTACCCATAGTTGGTAGATTTTATGTACTATTTAATATTTGGTTGGTCTGAGAATCGGTCGTCATCTATTTTTTATACCCAAAAAAATTTTAAGTATTGATTGTTTTCTTATTACTTTATATGGCAATACAAAGTTTGCTGGGTCAGCTAGTTTTATTATATATTTGCAGTACATTTTGTTTTGAGTATTTCCAAGTACAGAACCAAGAGTATATTAAAAGTTTGCATTGGTCAGAGTTTACAGGACAGATAATAAGTTAACTCTTATTCAAACTTTTTTGAAGTGGAAATTTCTTCAGGCGCTTTGATTCTATTATTTTGTGGACAACGAAAGTAACTTAGGCTCGGATCGAGTTACTCTTAATAACTCATGATACTTCTAATACCAATATTTTTACAATACAAACAATTCGGTCAACCAACTGAGGTGACCGAGCGTGGGGTACTGATTTCTCATTGTGAATCTTTTTGTAAATAATTATATTATGTTCTGCAAAGTCATAGTACATTATTTTATTCTATCATCAATACTTTTCTAGTCGCAAGCGATGTAAAGAATATTTTAAGTAATTTTTGACACCTTACATTATTGGAGATTTAGTAAGGATCAATATTTTTTTTTAAAATATAATATTACCAATGTCGCCCGGAGATAGTGTATGTACCTAACAGTGAAAAAAATTTTCAAATCGGTCCAGTAGTTTCGGAGCCCATTAATTGTAAATTATACATCAAATATTCAATCTTTCCTCTTTATAATAGTAGTATAATTATGGGTCTACGTCCACAATTAGTTACCTGAGCTATTTCTTTTTTTGTGCAGCAGAAGTTCACGAAGGTGACATTCACAAAATCAGCCCCGTAGCAAACGGTCACAGTTTTGTCTTCCAGCGACCCCTGGGACCCGATCAACACGACGTTCCTGATCTTCTGGTCCTGGAGAAAAATATTTTCGTTAAGTACATTATTGAGGGCGCGATCTTATTAATAAACCTTCAACTTGAGCCTACTGTCATGATATAATTAAAGGGCCTCTAAATACCACTTTATTAAAGAGCCTCTAAATGCCACTTTATTTTATTACACAAACCAGTACAAGAGTCGGATTTATTAAACATTAAACATAATATTCATTTCACTTTATAAGAGAGAAGAAGAAGCTTTAATACTAATTAGTCGGTTAAATTACGGTTTTTGTTGTTACATAAAACTTGCAAATACGTAAAAAATACATTACATTGACTTATTCATTAGATTTATATATATAGATTACGGAACTGCCACAAAAAAATCTATATATATAAAAATGAATTGCTATTCGTTAGTCTCGCTAAAACTCGAGAACGGCTGGACCGATTTGGCTAATTTTGGTTTTGAATTATTTGTGGAAGTCCAGAGAAGGTTTAAAACGTGAATAAATATGAAAATTTTCGGAATTAAATAAAAATAATAATTTTGTTTTTCCTTTCATGTGTCCCCCGTAGTTCACAAACCAAATTGAAAGAATAGTTTAAAATGAATAACTAATTAGAAACTTTGTATCATTCTTACTTTTTATGGAGGTAAAAAATAAACTTAATTTTAGCTACCTATACTTGGTAGATTAACTTCAGTTGCTAACTATGATGGCAATACAACATTTGCTGGGTCCGCTAGTAATAGATAAAATTAGTGCTGCAGGTACAAATTCAAATTCTTCTCAATATTTTACTTCAAAATAGGATTAAACAATCACTTATTGAACGTCAAAACGTCCCACCCATTCTAAATAATGTGCCGCAGGCCTGAGAAAAACGGGCACTAGAAACTCAGCGGGCTTTTTTTTATAAAACAAATGCATAGCAATGTAATATCGAACAGTAAAAAGGTATAGTTATAGAGCCTGAGTGTGTTCGCTCAATTCCTAGCGGTAAGTAATTAGTACATACAACTGGTAAGGCTAAAAACTCTACATTTTTACAAGTACCCGAATTGGATCCGTCGAGTCCGGAAGTTCAATCAATCGCATCACGGGAATATTTCAGCGCTGAAAGATCGATCAACTTAACTATAACTATACTAGCTGACCCGACAGACGTTGTTCTGTAGATAAAAAAATACTGTTTTATAGGAATTTGACAATAATATTTCAAAACATCAAGAATTATTTCGTAAAAAATGCTCCCTGTGGTTCTAATGAAATTGTTTCACAGCGGAACTGTCAAAACGTGCGTCACTAAATTCTCTCATAGAAAATATTTCCATACAAAACAAATACTGAAAATAAAACTAAGTATGGGTCCCAAATCGAAATAAAAACAATCCTATCTCTCAAGTTGGACCAAACTGCACTCGATGAAGTAATCCACATTAAAATCCGTTCATTAGTTTAGGAGTCCATCGCAAACAAACAACGTGTCACGTAATTTATATATATTAAGATAATAACTAGCTGACCTGGCAAACGTTGTTTTGCTATATATATATATATATATATATATATATATATATATATATATATATATATATATATATATATATGTATATAATTTTTAGAGTTAGACGGTTTCTTGGACATTACAACATTACTTTATTTTTTAAATTATTTTTTTATCTTAAATAAACGTAGCCTAAGTTACTCCTTATTACATAATCATCTTATCTTATATCATCTTATTACATCAGCTACCTGCCAAAAAAGGTCCCGTCAAAATCGGTCCAGCCAATTCAGAGATTAGCCGGAACAAACAGACAGACAAAAATTGTAAAAAATGTAATTTTGGTGTATGTACCGTATATAATATATTCATATACATGTAGTAAAAAGCGGTTATTTCAATATCACAAACAGACACTCCAATTTTATTTATATATATAGATACGATACTTTACAATGATCGATACAATTTGGTTGATCAAGTTATACAAATGTCTGTCTGTCGAAATGTCTGTATGCCTGTTTTCCGACGTGTGTAATGTTTTACAAATATTCATTTGTAATATTATTTCAGCAAAATATTTAGTATGTTGAAAATGTGGTTCATACATTCTAGAATATTTAATGCTCGAACTTAAATCCTCCAAGTAATAACTAAACATCAATTATTGAACCTCAAGTTGATGCCTAGCTGCTCTAACCGCAATGATGCCGAAGGACCCTACTTTCACCATCAATCAATAATCTCTAATCTAATCTAACAAAAAAAAACAATCAATAACAATGTTTAGTCACACTGAGCCGTCACCTTACGACCGCCATCAATACCGGATCGTTATTTCATAATATTATATATACACACACACATTCAATATGTTATGTTTTTTAAAGTGATAACCCTCACTTCTATGATTAATACACAAATAAACTATGAAAAACAAAATTTTATGAACCAACTGAGCTAACCGTTCGAGTACCGCCTCGTTATAAAATTCTGTTTGCTTTGTTCAACTCTCATCTACTGGATCTACTTCACAGTTGATAACATGCTCAACCCTAATTTTTGCATATTAGGAAATTAACTTGAGATGTCGCTCTTGTAAATCTAAACAATATGTCATATTAGGAAATTAACTTGAGATGTCGCTCTTGTAAATCTAAACAATATGTCATATTAGGAAATTAACTTGAGATGTCGCTCTTGTAAATCTAAACAATATGTCATATTAGGAAATTAACTTGAGATGTCGCTCTTGTAAATCTAAACAATATGTCATATTAGGAAATTAACTTGAGATGTCGCTCTTGTAAATCTAAACAATATGTCATATTAGGAAATTAACTTGAGATGTCGCTCTTGTAAATCTAAACAATATGTCATATTAGGAAATTAACTTGAGATGTCGCTCTTGTAAATCTAAACAATATGTCATATTAGGAAATTAACTTGAGATGTCGCTCTTGTAAATCTAAACAATATGTCATATTAGGAAATTAACTTGAGATGTCGCTCTTGTAAATCTAAACAATATGTCATATTAGGAAATTAACTTGAGATGTCGCTCTTGTAAATCTAAACAATATGTCATATTAGGAAATTAACTTGAGATGTCGCTCTTGTAAATCTAAACAATATGTCATATTAGGAAATTAACTTGAGATGTCGCTCTTGTAAATCTAAACAATATGCCATATTAGGAAATTAACTTGAGATGTCGCTCTTGTAAATCTAAACAATATGTTATGTTTTTTAAAGTGATAACCCTCACTTCTAGGATTAATACACAAATAAAATTTGAAAAACAAAATTTGGTTAGAGCACCGGCACGGAACGCGAGAGGTCGTGGGTTCGAATCCCGCATCGTTCATAAAATTTTGTTTTTCAAATTTTATTTGTCTACACACACATTCATTTGTAATGGTTATTCGACATTCCAATTAGTACCAACATTCAGTTATGATAATATTAATAGAATCATTTGTAACCTGTTAATACTATATTGTTTTAGTTATTATATTTAGTATATTTTTAGTAATTGTAATATTATATAATCACATGCAAAATCTTAGTGATGTCACTTTATTATGATGTTGGTAGTTTCGTATTATTAAGGTTGGTAGTAGGGTAGGTGTTACGAATTGCTCTCGGCTATTGAGCACTTCTTGTGTGGGCAGTCGAAAGTATCGGACGTGCTGGCTGCTGGTCACCCGACTGCCCAATTGTTTTAAATAATTTAATGTTACTTGTATATAGTTGTGATTATAGTGAAATAATTGAATATATATGTATTCTATTCAAGTGGTTCGTAAAAGTGATTTTATTATACATTGACACACACATTATTGTTTGTTAATAAGTTTTTATTTATTTCATTTGTTGTATTAATTTACTATTATTTTTCTTCTATCTCCATGCTATGTTCCTCGAGTCAAATACAAGTAACTAATTTCTTTAGTCACTGTGTTGCCCGTCTTTTTTTTTTCGAGATGAGGAAAATACGTTTAATATTTTGGACTCGAGTATCCACACTCGACTAATAACACATCCGACTAAAAACCTCCACTTTGCTGTTGGCCCTGAAGGCTTTTACAGCGACATAGGACGTGTGCCGTGGAGGCCGCAAAGACTACGGAACTATCTAAGGAGACTCGAACCTCGGACCGGCTGTGTGCTCGTGGGAAGGAGAGATAATGAAAATGAACATGAAAAGATAAGTTTCCCTTCTGTGTTACAAAGCACCTTGCTTAATGCAGAGCCACCGCTCAGTGCAAATAGACTACAATGCACTCAAAAATTCACAATTAAGATTAAGTGTGTCCTGTTAACTTTAATTACTTTGTATGTATCTTAATTTTGGTAATAAATTTATTATTATATAATATTATAAATAATATAAAATCCGTTGGACACGCATTATCGATTTGAATATTTCTCTTATTATTTTGATTGCCCTAACACTTTATTGATTTAACAAAACTAAAAATCTGAAAAATGCAGCTGAAAAATGAAACAATTGAAGATGCGAGTGGGTCACTCCGTGTTTCCACACAGCAAAAATTCGATGGATATTTTGCCAAAAAATAATAAATATGAAAGCGATATTTCATTCGATAGTGCATTCGAATGAAAATGCAGTGGTATGCATCATTTTGGTGTGTTCCAATGTATTAAATTAGTAAGATGTCATGTAAATACATAATTGGTTTTATTTGTAATTCATTAATTTTATTGATGAAAAACGTAAAGTAAACATATAGCGTTAGTCATAATGTTATGACTAACGCTTTTACTTGCGACTCGAATAAGGATGATTTTTGCACCTTTTTTTTCGATGGTAAATCTCAGAATATCCACAGAAAAAGTGAAAGTTTTCAGGTGCCAAGCACACATGTTATGTCTGCTATAAAACTACCGTTGAGTGGCAAGCAGACATATTTACAATACATTTTTTTCGTTAAATATACACAGAGTAAGACAAGCTACACGATATACCACAAGAAAGGTAATTTAACAGACTATAAAAGATTTTTTTTTTAATTTTAAAACTTTATCTGTGTTAAATACGACAAACCGGTTTTTAATTATAATTTTATTATTATTTTAATTTTATATTTATATATATTTTTTTAAGACAATAAGGTACGAGACCAGCAGGACGTTCAGCTGATGGTAATTGATACGCCCTACCCATACTGGTCAGAATGCAGTGCCGCTTAGGATTCTTGAAAAACCCAAAAACTCTGAACGGCACTACAATCGCGCTCGTTACCTTGAGACATAAGATATCAAGACTTCATTTGCCCAGTAATTTCAATAGCTACGGCGCCCTTCAGACCGAAACACAATAATGCTTACAGATTACTGCTTCACGGTAGAAATAGGCGCGGTTGTGGTATCCATAATCTAGCCGGCATCATGTGCAAAGGAGCCTCCCACTGGTAAACATTTATTTTCTTGGAAATGACAAAGGCTGTTGGTTCCAGCAGTTTAAGGTAATATTTAATCCCTAATAACATTTTGTGATCCGTAAATCGAACCCTAATCTCTTAAATCCTTCATTTCAAAATACATACGGAAAACGCATCTGATACATTCATAGAAATACCAATTCGTCGCCGCCTAGATGAATTGAAAAAGAGATGAAAGAAACGATTCATAGAAAGGCTACTGAAATTCTAAAAGCATTACATTAATTGAAAAGTTTTTTTTTTTATTTACTTAACTATTTTTAGAATATTTTTTTGAGACATTAAATTTTATAGAATTTAAATCTTATCTTTATCTTTAAGCTTTTGGAAAACAGCCAAGGTGGTCCCCATACATAAGTCAGGCCCTCAGGAATTAATTAAAAACTATAGACCAATCTCCATTTTGTCCACATTTGCCAAAATTTTAGAATCCTTAATTTGTCCTTTTCTACAAAATCACTTCAAATTGTTCTTACATGAAGTTCAACATGGCTTTGTACCTTTAAGATCAACAACAACCAATCTCGTAGATTTTTGTGAAACTATAACCGAATTACTGGATGCAAAGTAACAGGTTGACGTTGTATATACTGACTTCAGTAAGGCTTTTGATCGAGTGTGTCATAGTATCTTGATCGCCAAATTATCAGCTTATGGTATATCCAACATATTTTTGGAATGGTTTAGATCATATTTGTCTAGTCGCTACTTTTTTGTGGTGGTGAATGGCTTCAATTCCTCTCCTCAATTTATTACATCTGGTGTACCGCAGGGCTCTCATTTAGGGCCCCTACTTTTAATTTTTTTTATTAACGATATCGTCAATTCTATAAAATCATCAAAACCTTATCTCTATGCCGATGACTTGAAGATATTAAAAGAAATTAATTCAATCGAAGACTGTACCAGACTTCAATCAAATCTCGAGAGCATAACTTTATGGTGCCATTATAATGGTATGTTATTAAATTCAGATAAGTGCCACTTTATTACTTTTTCACGGAAAAGAAGTAACGTAGCGTACAATTATAGCATTAATGGGACTTCTATTCATAAGTTAAATCAAGTTAAAGATCTTGGCATTGTTTTTGATGCTAAGTCAACTTTCGTTCCCCATATAGAGTATGTTACCTCTCGGGCATCTAAAATGTTAGGATTTTTAATTAGAAACATAAAAGTATTTCGTGACAACTTTTTAAAAATTTCACTTTACAACTCATTGGTACGGAGCATATTGGAATATGGATCGGTAGTTTGGAGACCTCACTATGCGACACACATGTTAAGAATACAGCGAATTCAAAAAAGATTTATTTGGCATTTAATTTATTCGAACGGACTTTCAAGAAAAAGTCTGTCTACCTATGCTAATAGACTCGTATTTTTCAAAATGACTTCCTTAGAAGACAGGCGAACTCTAATCGATCTTATCTTTGTATTAAAACTTTTAAATGACAAGATTGACTGTCCTCAGCTTCTGAATAAAATTAATTTTCGTGTCCCTAGTAGATATCCCCGGAAGCAAATTGCTCCGCTAGTTCCACCGGTTCGAAGATGTATGTTTGGAGCGAACTCTCCTATTCCTAAGCTGTGCAAGATGGTAAACATATATAGCGATTACATCGATATTAATTTCACGACTTCTGTCCATACAGTTCGTAAATTATTTGTATGTAAGTTTAGTGAATAAAATGTAGTCATAATAATTATGTTTCTTAGTTTTATAATATATATATAATAATCTTAAATAATAATAATTTCAAACAAAATCATTTAACCATTATTACTTGTTAGCGTATATTTTTTTTTCCCTTAAACTAATATTTACTTTGTGAAAATTATTAAAGCATGTGGTAGATACCTGTAATTGTTTGTTACATTAAGCACATTATATTTAGTCTATATTATAAATATGTAACGCATCAATGTAAACAAATGTTGGTATTTCTAAATAAATAAATAAATAAATAAATTCTATACGCTTGCGGATAATCAAATCGTTGCTTGCAGAGCTGATATCTGATAGTCTTAAATGCCTGATGTGAAATGTTTGGATGTCGTCTGACTGAATCCGAATGTCAAATAAATGGAAAACTAGAAGTGGTTATTCCGGTTTTTCTCGGATTAAAAGAAAGGAAGAAATAAAAAAAGCCTTAAATATTTTAAATTATTTTTGAACTATTGGCGAATTACGACCGCTAGTTTTAATAAAAAAAAAATGTCAATAAAAATGTCATGACAGTCGCCTTTACAAAGCATTTAACAACGAATTCTTCTGCCAAGTACAACTATGCGAAAAATTTATAGTCAAAATAGATTATTTATTTACATATAAACTAGTGGACCCAACGGACGTTGTCCTGTCGGAAATTTCGGACACACGTCTTAAATTTGAAAAATCGGTCCATCCGTTGGGAGGAGTCCACTTAAATACACATGAGCAGGATAATTATATTATACCGACGGAATTGAGAATCCAAATCAATCTCAAATTCACTGCAACACACAAAAAAATCATCAAAATCGGTCCAGCCGTTTAGGAGGTAGTTCAATTGTGAATCTAAACCATTCTCGAATCCACCTGAATACACACAGAAAGTTTCATTAGAATCTGTCCAGCCGTCTAGGAGGAGTTCAGTGACATACACACGCACACAAGAAATATATATATAAAGATGTGTTTCACCTTTCAAAAAACCTTGGCGATTAAAAAGATTTGATTGTGACTTTGTTGTATGTTCTTATAACGGGTTTTTTGAATTTTTTATTTATTAAGAATTAATTTAAAGATTTATCAAGCGATTAAAATACACTTAAATCCAAGGATCTATTGTGCACCTGCCCTCAACTACCTATTTCCAAAAAGAAAATGTGATGTGGAATTCCTTCATAACCATAGTTCATGGTAGGATCGACAGTACAGAGCTAACTGAACTATTCATACAATTACGAGTGCCGTCAGCTCGCACTAGACACACCGCCTCTATTCCAAGTCCCGCTGAGTCATACTAATTATTATGAAGATTCGGTAATCTGTCGCACTCTATGCAACTATAATAAGCAATTCAACAGTACTGAACTTTTTAATAACAGTAAAGGCTGTTTTAAAAGGAGTGTTAATAAAAATCTAAAGGAAGGTTAAATTTAGAGTAATTCACAAATAAACACACACTCTCACCAAACCCCACACGCACAAATATCATGTCTTATTATAAAATATTATAAATCCGTTACTAGATGTAAATCCTACAAAATAGTATTATTATAACCTAATTTAAGTTCTGTGGATTTTGTGATGCTTTAAATAAATAAATCGAGGCTACTAGCTAGGAAACGTGTGCCCTTACTGTGCCCAAGCTTAAATTATATCCTCAAGACCCCCTCAGAGGGGGTGGGAGGCAAGGCACGTCCTCAACTGAATGTTTGAGTGTTTGAAAAAAAATATTATAGTTGATTTTATGATCTAGTAAATAAATAAATAAATAAATGCAACGCTACAGTTACGATAAGCTTGGTTGAGTAATGATGATTTTATCTACAAGTTTATTGACGACCCATATAGCCGAATGGTTAGTGACCTTGACTAAAAGCTATAGAGGTCCCGGGTTCGAATCCCGGTAGGTGCAATCATTTATATGATGAATATAGATGTTTGTTTCCGAGTCATGGGATGTTTATATGTACGTTTAAGTAAGTATATTGTATTAAATATATCGTTGTCTTGTATCCATAGTACAAGCTGTGCCTAGTTTAAGATAATTTGTGTAAAAGTGTGTCTATATTATATTATATTGTTTGATATCATCATCATAATTAAGTTTCAATCAGCTTTATGATTTATTAGTGAAAGCGACCAGCATTCGTGCTTTTGGAGTTCTGTTATTAAACAGCTGTCATCCCAAACTTCTACTTGAGCAATATAAATTGCGCACAAAAAGGCAAATAATAAACACAATAAACAAATCGAGATTTGTTACAAAACCAGGTGTCACACCTTTATTTATATAACTTTGATATACGTCTAGATAGAGTATTTTGCTGTTAGACAACCGATAAAAACAGACCAGGAATAATACTATAGTGTGCGTGACATGCTACGTCTTACACTCGCGATTTGTATGACACTTTGTGTTTGTGTGCGTGAATTGCTCTAAATAGAGGTTAATTCTAAACTCAAGTTTTCACAGCTGCCATAGTCTATGTAGACGTATAACGACCGTTCCCAATATACTATCTACAGATGGAGATAAATTACCACCTTCTACTGTCAGTAATTAGCGGTCAATAATCTGAAGCTATCCCAATACACCCGATATGTCATTCTTATCGCCTTAAATTGGGACGCGTGAATTTCAATCTCCATTCAAACTTCTATCGCTGGTAAGCTATACGTCGTCCCATTGACAAACAGCGTGTACGGATAAGGTGAGTTACCGTCGATAAGTTTATTGGGACAGAAAAGTCAACGATAGTTACGATTTTTATCTCAAGTAAGAGATAGACTGAATATTGGGAACGGCCGTAAATGATCTGAGGTCATAACAAATGCGGCTACATTGGAGTTCCATTGCATAATGTCAAACATCCTACTGCACATAATCCAAAACACACAGTTTCCCATAACTGAATCACACCTCACAACCGCAGGACATATCCGAGCGACATACACTAGCGGTCTTCCCCACGTAAGCACACATTAATTATACACGATACAATTAGACGTGGTTATATCGTGTAGCCACCAAGCTGACGTCGGGTAGACAAATAGAAATGGAAATCAATAGCATTATATTATGGAAGTAGTGGGTAGAACATGCAATTTACTCTAAGAATATATAATTTACTTAGTTACGAGAATGATAGCAGTCAATAATTTAATAATTATAGTACATTATTCAACAAGGGGAGACAACATTGTGAGAAGGGAGAGGGGAAGTGATACTCGATGGTTTCATACTAAACTTTCTAGTTACTTACTTTAACTTAATTTTACTACCATTAAACTACTTTTGAAGTATCCCGTTTCAATATAAAAGGATCATCAAAATCGGTTGGCGCGATACTGAGTTCTTCGTAAATTTGTCCCGCACATACTTATAGCGAATATAAGACTTTTATGGTTTTCTCATGGATGACATTGTCAGATCAGGACCAAAAACACACCGACGAATTGAGAACCTCCTCGTTTTTGGAAGTTGGTTTAAAAAAAAAATATAGTAATTATTTTACAACTTGAACACGCGAGAACTAGCTATTTAAGAATTCTTTTTGCTATCAAAATTTGTAATGTATACAAACGCTATCGTTTGTATACATTTCAACTGACCTGTATCGTTTTTCGTTAAAATATTCAAAAGTCAAACAAAAACAAAATGAGAAAAAGTGACGCCGTTTCGGCGTTGATACGAAGGCATTATCCGAGGGGTTATAGTGTAAAGTAAACTTCTACAACTGTCAAGAACTAGAAAATTTGTCATAGAACGTTTTCTTCATTGCGCTCTGTAAGAATTATATGTTTAAACTGATGTAATTTAAAAATATTTCCTTGCCGTTACTTTTCAGACTCAGTGGTACTCATAACCTAACTAACTAACTGACTAAGAATCTCTAAAATATCTTTTACGATATATACGCAGAATATTAGAGTATATAAACACTCCAACATAGTACTCGTCAAATCTGAACGAAAGCGGAGAATCTAGAATAAAACTTGAATCTTACTTAAGTAATAGAATTATTGCACAACTATCACACAAACTTTATTTAAAAATCACAATTTTTTTATATACAAGAGCGACATTTGGCCACAAAAGTAATTATTTTGACGTACGTACAGTCAGGGGCTTGTATAAGTAGGTAAGTAAAATGGTTAGCCACTTAAGTGTAACGGCCGTTGCCAATATACTATCTACAGATAGAGATAAATTACTATCTTCTACTGTCAGTAATTAGCTGTCAATAATCTGAAGCTGTCCCAATATACCCGATAAGTCATTCTTATCGCCTTATATTGGGACGCGTGAATTGAAATTTTCATACGAACTTCTATCGCTGGTAAGCTATTTACGTCTTCCTATTGACAGACAGCGTGTACGGATAAGGTGAGTTACCCTCAATAAGTTTATTGGGACAGAAAAGTCAACGATAGTTACGGTTTTCATCTCAAGTAGGGCACAACCGGAGATAGACTGAATATTGGGAACGGCCCTTAAGTGTAAGTTAATAACTATCCTTGCTGTCAGTGTTGACAGGTATTGGCGTCGTATTTATTCCGATCGACTGGCTGCCTTTCCACAAGAGCTGTTACTATGGCTACGTTTCCATGGATGCGTTTGACATCCACCAATTTCGTTAACCTCATGGCATAAAGCACTAATACAACCAGGTTCAAAGCTATGAATTTATAAGGATGGTCGCGAGTGGTGTGTGCAGAGTATCTAAGGTAGGCATGCGTTTGTCACCTAACGTACACATCCTGTAGGATAGGTGTTTAAAAATATATATGAAAACAAGTGGACCCGACAGACGTTGCTCTGTACACACGTCTTAAATTTGAAAAATCGGTCCAGCCGTTAGGAGGAGTTCACTAACATACACATGAGCAGGGGAATTATATTATATGAACGGAATTGAGAAAATTAACCTCAATCTCAAATTCACTGGAACACACAAAAAAATCATCAAAGTCGGTCCAGCCGTTTAGGAAGTATGTAGTTCAATTGTGAATCTAAATCATTCTCGAATCTACCTGAAGACACACAGAAAGTTTCATTAAAATCGGTCCAGCCGTTTAGGAGTCATCTATAAAAATCGCTCTATTTGAACACGTGTTTACCTTTCCTCTACAAAGCTTAGCATTTCATTGAGGAATTCTCTAGAAACTGTGACATTCATAATGTTAACACGAGGAACAAACATAAACTTGTTATGCCTACTACTCGGTTGGGTCGAGTTAGTAAATCTTTTGTTGGGCGATGTATATGCTTCTACAATATGATCCCAGAAAATGTACAAAACAAATGTGTTACGAAATTTAAAAGAATTGTTAAAAAACGTTTGTGTGGGAAAGGTTATTATAGCATAAACGATTTTCTTAATGACACCACGTATTGGGAATAAAGCGAACACCCTCAGGCTCTTTAATTATAAATGTTTATTGTACGATATCACATTGTATTCCATATTTTATATAAAAAAAAGCCCGCTGAGTTTCTTGCGCCCATTCTTCTCAGGTCTGAGGCAGTCTCTATTGAATGGGTGGTAGTTTTTGACGTTCAATAAGTGATTTTAAATCCTATTTTGAATAAAAATATTTGAATTTGAATTTGAGGAAACGTCACATAGTTTAGCAGCTTCACTTTCACATCCAAGCATAGCACATCTGTGGTGGAAAAGGGGCCTTATTGTCGTGTTTACAATCTTATCGTATGCGTAACTATCATACTTATTTTAGTAGCTGAAGCATATAAAAATTATATTCTTACCCCCTTATTCATAATAGTCTGCTAAATTAAAGCATTGCTAATTCTCACACTGTCTTCTTAAGTCAGAATGAGAAAAACACTCCTTAGCGGCTGATTAAAGTTAGCGGACCATTATAAATAAGGGGGTTAATCTGCGCTGAAGATACTGTAGTTACTAAGTTGCCATTTTTTATTGATTACTGTAAAGCCCTATTATTTGTAATTTTTTAATTATTTATTTTGATTAACTCGACCTGTGATCAATTCGTAAAATAACTCGATTTAAAGGTTGTTTTTTCTTTTTAAGCTTTTTCAATTCGTTTTTCTTGTAAGTTCAATTCGTCAAAAATTTTATATGTAACTAGTGGACCCAACAGACGTTGTCCTGTACACATGTTTTAAATTTGAAAAATCGGTCCAGCCGTTAGGAGCAGTTCACTAACATACACATGAGCAGGAGAATTATATTATATGGGCGGAATTGAGAATCTAAACCAATCTCAATTTCACTGAAACAAACAAAAAAGTCATCAAAATCAGTCCAGCCGTTTAGGAGGTAGTTTAATTGTGAATCTAAACCATTTTCGAATCCACCTGAAGACACACACCAATCTCAAATTCACTGGAACACACAAAAATATCATCAAAATCGGTCCAGCCGTTTAGGAGGTAGTTCAATTGTGAATCTAAACCATTCTCGAATCCACCTGAATACACACAGAAAGTTTCATTAGAATCGGTCCAGCCGTCTAGGAGGAGTTCAGTGACATACACACGCACACAAGAATTATATATATAAAGATTATACCTGATTATTACCTGATACATTTATCCCGTGTGCATAATGAATAAAATGTAACGGACATGTGTGCAGTAAATTGTAGAAATAATATGTTTTATTGTTACTGTTAATTATATACGAACAATCGGCTTGTCACAGCTCGTCCGACTGATCAGAAATTTCTCATAGGATAGAAATGGCCCAATAATCCGGAACTATGTGAATGCTTCGTTATGATCAACGTTAAATTTGGACGATTATTATCAGTACAGGGATCTGAAGTAATCTATCCTTTTTTGATCTAGAAATCGATCATCACTAAATCCACCAAAGTATTCTATTAGATCATGTTAATTCATATTGCAAATTCTAGATATTCCGTTAACCATCAAAGCAAATTTGTTCCTTTTTAACATGTTTCCTATTGATATGACGGCGTATTTCATCAAAACAAATCGTTTTACACTTTTATAAGCGCATTAACGACACCAAAAACTACATCGTAAAAAGCAGGCAGCATCAAAGTCTGCCAACCGCTCAACAAATATCTGGTGTTTGGAAAACTTGTTTTTATATTTTGCGGTACCTGGCGTGTATTTATATTTTTTTTTTTATGAAAATAAGGGACGAGACCAGCAGGACGTTCGGCTGATGGTAATTGATACGCCCTGCCCATTATAATGCCGCTCAGGATTCTTGTAAAACCACGCCACTACAATCACGCTTGAGACATATGATGTTAAGTTGTCATTTGTCCAGTCATTTTACTTCGATGCCCCTCAGACCGAAACACTGCACATGCTTACTACACATCACTGCTTCACGGCGCCGTTGTGGTACCTATAATCTAGCTGGCATCTTGTGCAAGGAAGCCTCCTACTGGTTATATATAATATATTAAAATAACGTTATTTACATACATAGGCTGCACTAAAAGTATCGGGAATGGAATATTTCCACTGTTCCTGTCATATTTAAATATTTTTAATTGAAAACTCCGTGGTATTAAAAATCGAATACCATTTATTTATTTAAAAAAAGAATCTCGGTCTTGTCAAACTTGTTTAGTCGTTGAGAAAATGGAATTGACTCGAGAAAATTCTAGAGCGATGATTTATTATGACTTTCGAAGTGGTTTAACACAAAGCAGTGTGTTGACCGGATGATTTCTGCATTTGGTGATGAAGCCCCATCCAAAACCACAATTTATCGCTGGTTTGCTGAATTTTGACGTGGACGTGTCAAGCTCAGTGATGATGATCAGCCCCGTCAAGGTCGTCCAAAAACTGCAGTCACCAAAGAAAACGTTGATGCTGTGCGTAAGCTGATTTAGGAAGGTCGACATGTGACATACCGTGAAATTCAGTCAACTTTGCAACTAGACATTGGCATGAGTCAAATACAAATAATCTTGCATGAACAATTAGGTGTAAAAAAGTTGTTTTCCCGATGGATACCGCATTTGCTCTGTGAAGAGCAAAAAGCGGCTCGCGTTACTTGGTGCGTCAGAACGCTCGAAAGATTCCACGCAGGATCCTCAAATGCTGTATATAACATCGTATCAGGTGACAAATCCTGGATATACGCGTACGACCCCAAAACAAAAAACCAGTCACGAGTTTGGGTGTTCGAAAATGAGTTAAAGCCAACAAAAATTGTTCGTTCACGGAGTGTTGCAAAAAAAATGGTGGCCACGTTTGTCTCCAAAACCGGTCATGTTGCGACTATTCCGCTTGAGGGACAAAGAACGGTTAATGCAGAATGCTATGTTAGCATTTGTTTGCCACAGGTCGTTTCTGAACTCCGTAAAGAGAACTGCAACCGCCGCATCAGCCTCCATCACGACAATGCGAGTTCTCACACCGCGCACAGAACAAAAGAGTTTTTAGAGCAAGAAAACAAAGAATTAGACCATCCGCCGTACAGCCCCGACCTAAGCTCTAATGATTTCTATACTTTCCCTAAACTAAAGAATAAATTGCGTAGTCAGAGATTTTCATCACCTGAAGAAGCTGTGGACGCCTACAATACGGCCATTTTGGAGACCCCAACTTCCGAATGGAATGGTTGCTTCAATGATTGGTTCCATCGTATGGAAAAATGTGCCAAATTTCGCGGAGCGAAAATAAATAAATACATTTTTAAATAGTAATGTTCTGTCACATCCCTTTTGATTCCCGAAATTTTCAGTGCCGCCCTCGTACAATACAGTCAGCAAAGACAGCTAAACGAGGATGAACTGTGTTTCAGCTGTGAGTGACTTCTCGATACCAGGCATAATAATAATAATACTGACACACTCTTACACAAATTATCTTGTCCCAAATTAGGCATAGCCTGTACTATGGGTAGAAGACAACGATATATTTAATACAATATACTTACTTCAACATACATTAATACATATAAACATCCATGAATCGAAAATAAACATTCATATTCATCATATTATAAATGATTTTACCTACCGGGATTCCAACCCGGGACCTCTAGCTCAGTAGGCAGGGTCACTCACCACTGGGCTATAGGGGTCGTCAAATATCATTACATGCATAGTCGAATCAAATTATCAAAATCAGATAAAATAAAATAAAAATACTGTCTAAATATAAAATTGAAATTAAAATAAAAGTATAACATTTAAGAATGGGTGTGTATATGTGTGTTAAGATATTATGTTATTATGACTTGTACGATATTTATTATGATATTTTATTATATTAAATTCTCGTTCTCACGGAAATTAAGCACATGGAGCCAGCTTTTGGTTGTTTTCTTGCATTGTAATAGTCTGCGGGTATATATTTACCCCCTTATTCATAATAGTCTGCTAACTTAAAACATTGCTAATTCTCACTCTGTCTTCTTCTATTGACTAAGTCAGAATGAGAAAAAACACTCCTTAGCGGCTGATTAAAGTTAGCGGACCATTATGAATAAGGGGGTTAGTCTTGCATTGGTTGTATTATATATTTGGTTACTATAAACAGAATTGTCAAAATCATATTCATTTTATATATCGGGCTTCGAATCACTAGTTACAATAAAGGCATAAATGCATAAAGGCATTTATTTTCTCAAAATTGATTCCTTTAGAATTCTTTTTGATGTCATTAGATACTACTACCGCTTCGGAAACGAAGAAGCGGCGCAAGAAACTCTCCCTGCATTCTTTTTTTACGCTCTTTTCAATAAAAATATACAATATTGTACAATCATTTCTATCGCTATAAAATAATCACAATCTAGTCCCAGGCTGTCCGATCATTTATATATTCAGCAGTAGAGTAATAGGATTTACGACAAAGCCATTTTTTTTATAAAACATTTAAATTTATTTATAGATAATGCCTGAAAAGTGGCTGGGACTTTATTATAGAAGTGTATACATTTACCCCAATAAAACGTATCTCTACTAAAACTAATAAATTAGCCAATTATTATTTTTTTCTGTAAGAGGCGTATTTCAGTGGCAACATCGTGGATTCTTGTACAAACGGAGAAGCTCTATGATCATAGCTCACAGCAATGTTAATTAAGAACATAATGAGAAAACGAATGGAATATTAAAAAGGGCAATAAACATTAATTTTAACCTTCAGACTGCTCTGAAGGCAGCATTAGTGTAATTTATGCCAGAAAAATGCTTTTAAGAAAGTGAACCATTCGGCGGCTATATGAACATTATTATGGATATGAGCGTCTTGTCAAAATTAAAATCTATTATTTAACTATTTTTTTCTCTCAACTCATCTGTTCACAGGAACAAAAATCTGCAATTTCCTACTAATATATTTCCTATCTTGGCGTACGTCCGTGCAGAATGGGATGTCGCTATGGCAACTTACGGCCGTTCCCAATATACCTACTATCTACAGATAAAGATAAATTTCTACCTTGTATCAGTAATTAGCTGTCAATAATCTGAAGCTGTCCCAATATACCCGATAAGTCACTCTTATCGCCTCGGAAGCGTGAATTGCAATTTCCATACAATCTTCTATCGCTGGTAAGCTATACGTCGTCCCATTGACAGACAGCGTGTACGGATAAGGTGAGTTACCGTCGATAAGTTTATTGGGACAGAAAAGTCGACGATAGTTTCGATTTTTATCTCAAGTAAGAGATAGACTGAATATTGGGAACGGCCGTTAATGGCTGACAGGTCTCATATTAAACATTTTATTGAGATAAAACCTTTTGTTACGAATGCAACGGGCAACTACTAGTTAATGTATAAAATGAGATTGCACGGGGCCGACCAAGGACTGGTAGTCCAGTCATTTAAGCTTTACAGTCGTTTTCGACCGGAGGCACCGGTTGACCTGAAGTGATGCTGTGACCGCGCGCTCTCCGCCCTCTATCTCGAAAACGGTTCACCGTATAAAAAATTTTTCGAAACTAAATTTGTAGAGAATTTTGTATTCTACAATATTGATAATAAATACAAATAGCAAAAAACCCATAGGAAATGAGATATTTCCAAAAAAAGCGCAAAAAAAAAACGATTTTTGTGACCTTTGACCTTGAAATTTAATAGTTGCTTACGCCCTACCTTATATAGGTTTTGAGACAACGTTTAGGGTGTCAATATACAAATATTTACAGACTTACCTATAGGGTATCTCGAATTCCGAGGTGGACTTACTATAATGACTGGACTATGGGTTGAATACTAAGCGAGATTTCGAGAGTTTGGCGACCACAGAAAATGCGAAGTGCATAATGGGGCACTGGTTGTAATGACCGTAGCTACCAGAGCTAAGACCAAAAATGAACATATGATAACAATATTACCTACTACTTATTAAAAAACAAAGTCCTCCGTCGCGTCTGTATGTCTGTATGTTCACTATAAACTCAAAAACTAATGCACCGATTGACATGCTGTTTTCATCAATGGATGGTGGTTCTCGGGGTAGGTTTTAGTATATAATTTGTTAAGTTTTTGTTACTTATTTGTATACGTTAATAATATTTGTTGGAGGTATCGGAAAAAATAAGATGTCTCGAAGCTTTCAACGAAAACGCTGTCTAAGAGCGCTTACACATTACGTCTGATCCGATTCCGATCCGTACCCCTTAGAGATATAACAAAATAATGTATGGTGACTTTGTTTATCTTATATAGGTCTACATAAAAGTTCACGATGGCATATGTCTATCTTTTAAGCATACTTATATTATTACTAGCTGACCCAGCAAATGTTGTATTGCCGATATTAAAATCGCGATACAAAAGTAACTGTTGATCGTAGATGGGTGAGAATTTGTATGTATTTTTAATGCTGACTCATAATCCAACAAAAAAAAAATGTCAAAAAAAAATATATGGTGTGTAATTCCTGTTCCTTAATATTTAGGGGGATGAAAAATAGATGTTGTCCGATTCTCAGACCTACTCAATATGCACTCAAAATTTCATGAGAATCGGTCAAGCCGTTTCGAAGGAGTTTTTAATAAAGAATTACAAACACCCCGACATGAGAATTTTATATATTAGATAACATACTATATCCATATTAATAGATACTTTAAAGCGGTAATGTAAAAACTGTTTACACAAATACGATATTAAACCTTATCATTTTATAACTACATTCAGAAATACGTTTTTGTTAAGAAACAAAAATGATTTTAGTTAATTAAATCTTGATCACACATTTCCAAGGTTTTAAACTACATTATTCCCGAATACTTACATATATTTTTTACTACCAACAGAACAACGTCTGTCGGGTCAGCTAGTAGGTGTATAAGATATCTTACGTCGAATGGCAATCTCATTAAAAATAAAAAATAATGCCAAGAATACTTAATGAAACGGGCTTTCAAAAAAATCTAGGAAAAGTAATGAGTGAAAGTTTATCGCATTTTGAAAAAAGTACACAAATAGGTACACTGCCTAAACAACCTTAAGGTAGATATGATAGAAGCTCTTAATATGATTTAGTATCGAATCCACTGCTAAAATTCTTCCATTACTGTCTCTGTCGATATATCCCATGATCGCCATTCATCATTATCGAACCACGGCACAAATGCCGTATCAAAATACATTCATACTAATATCAACAATCATTAAAAAACATTTAATACGCAAATATTTACGCACATTATTACTAAAATATAAATTATACCAATCCATCACAATTATCGCCATAAGCAAACTAAATTATTATCAGCTAAATTCGCTGTTATGACCCAGTCGTCGAGGCTTACAAATAATTGTGTTTACAGTTTCCATTGAATGAATGGCCTTAGCAAATGCTACGATTCTAAAACTACGCAGAGCTTCGTAGCTCTACGAATACAATAAATCTACGCTAATCACTAAATATTATAAAACAAAGAGCTCTGCCGCGTCTGTCTGTTCGCGATGAACTCAAAAACTACTTCACCGATATTCATGCTATTTTCACCAATGGTTTTGGTATGTAATTTTTAAACACTTTATGCATATACATATTAACGATTTTTGTTGTAGGAGTCGAATATAAATAACCCGTCTGGGAGCTTTCGACGAAAACGCTGTCTTATCCCTTTGAGATTTAACAAAATAATGTATGGTGGAATTGTTGAAAAGGGGTGCACTTAGGGGTAGATATCTTTAGTGGTTTTATGGTAAAAGTATTTATTTACTTAAGATACTAAATTAATCTATGACACTTGCTATATAAGTATAATTATTAGTTCTACTTGTGAGTACGCGGATCTCTTCTATTAATTGGTTAAAATGGTTACTCGGACCAGTCTGTAATGGTTATAGACAAATGGTTAATGGTAACTAGGACCGGACCGATCAATGGTTACTCGGCGTACTGCCTTACTAAAGGCAGTACGCGAGACACATGGTTATAAGTAATTAATATTATCTACTAAGCAATATTTGTAATATAATGCTGTTCGATGGATTTACTTCGAACAATTGTGTATCTTAATGACATCAAAAAGAATTCGAAAGGTATCAATCTTGAGAAAATGCCTTTTATGCCTTTTTATATATAGGTCTACAGAAAAGTCCGTGATTGCATATTTCTATCTCTCAAATATAACATACTATATCCATTTAAAAAATTGGTAATTATAAAGCGGTAATTTAAAATCTGCTAACACAAATACGATATCCTTATATCATCATAAGATACGTAATAGCTTTAAGGGTAAATGTATACACTTCTATTATAAAGTCCCAGCCACTGTTCAGGCATTATCTATAAATAAATTTAAATGTTTTTGATTATTTTATAGCGATAGAAATGACTGTACAATATTGTATATTTTATTGAAAAGAGCGCAAAAACAGAATGCTTGGAGAGTTTCTTGCGCCGCTTCTTCTCTCTCAGAGCGCCATTTGTGTCCGAAGCGGTAGTAGTATCTAGTAGTTATTAGAATTTTTGAGAAAATAAATGCCTTTTATGCCTTTATGCATTATTTTAAACAATTTGGAAGTTTTACTCTTTTACACCTTTTACCTAATTGCTTGATGCAATACCTTGTTGAAGGGTATGATCATTCAGAAATACCTTTTTTGTTTCATTTTTAACTAATTAAATTGGATAACACTTTTCCGAGACTACATTATTCCCGAATACTTACATCATATACTTTTACTCTTAACAAAACAGCTAGTAATATACTAATTGGCTACAGTCATTTGGTAGTTTTACCTCGATATAACTATTTCTAATTAATAATATAAGGCATATAATCTGCCAAGCCTTCTATATACGGATTGACTCACTCTCTCAAAGGAAAATTTTGCCACTGCTCGTTCTAGAGACTTATTAGCATCTGGATGTCCGCGTGTCATTTAGAGCAGAAAATGTCATCTAATAGTGACTATTATTAGTAAGCCGAGGTGTTCAGATCTGGGCTAGACGAAGGCTAGACTACAACTGTTACGGAACATATGATAAGATGCATTCATGCTAGAATGTCCACTTTACATTTTTAAATTGTAATTAACAAGATGGTCATGGGATGCCTGGGAATAGATTATTATTATTTTATAGCGATAGATATGACTGTACAATATTGAATATTTTTATTGAAAAGAGCGCAAAAAAAAGAATGCTGGGAGTGTATCTTGCGCCGCTTCTTCTCTCTCAGAGCGCCATTTGTTTCCGAAGCGGTAGTAGTATCTAGTATATTAGAAATGACATAAAAAAATACTATAGGAATAAATTTTGAGAAAATAAATGCCTTTTCTGCCTTTTTATGCCTTTCAAAGTAAGCCTGAAGTAAAGTTACTAGTGAGCCAAACCTAAAGCAGTAGGTACCGAGCACGTTTTTCCGCGAGTGCTAACAAAATACTAGGTAGGTACTACGGAAATATTACCCTTGACTAGATCTAAGAAAAACCCGACGTCACGATATTATCTTGTCACCAGTCATTGACCAACTTTGAAAGCGTGTGTGTTTTATAAATTTTGAATTAAACGAAAATATAACTAAATTAATTGTCTACGGTGAGAGTCTAAATAATCTATCAGTGACATATCACAAATGATAGACGAGTGAAACCGCATTGCAGAAGCAAGTGAAAAATAACACGCGTAAGGTAAATAAAATTATGACGATAAAACAGAAAATAGTTTAAAAACAACCACTCACGAAAAGCTAAGCTTTAAGAATCCAGTAAGTACCTACATTATAATAGGGATAAAGAAATGTAAAACACGAATATTTTATAGAGTTTAAAGCGTCGCGTCGTCTGCCTTAAAAATCTCACAAAATCATAGATCAGAAAATATACGGGGACAAGCGGGTGAATAGCCTTAAGGTCATTACTCGGGATTGACAATATACAAATAAAATCCTTTGGATACATTTTGAGACTAAACTTTAATAATAATATTATGCCGATCCTTTGACGAAAACGCCGTTTTATGTGGATATTTAGCTGCTATAACATATGTGTGTTAAAAAGGACTGGATAATGGTTATTTCTGGGAATGCCCTTATAGTTTGATATAAAGGACGCTGGCGTTTTATAGTAATTTTGAAAAATAATTTAGTTAGATCTCCAAAAAAATTCTTACAATTTAAGTATGTACATTTAATATACAATTTACATGCAAAGTGGTGTAATAAATATCTCAAAAGATATGAATTATAAACAGATATAATTATTAAAAATACAAATACAAATTAAAATTAAAACGACATGAAGATTTGCAAAGATTTATCCCTATCTCCAACACAAAACATATTATGTATGAAATTAAAATGAAGCTTTACGAAGTTTTACCTCGTACATCAAAACTTAACCCTAGATAACTAAACATTCGTCCAGGCGACTATGCCACTCTCTCTGAGAAAGATGAGTTCACCTACTTCCCCGCTTCCCCCTACCACCACTCTTTGGTATACCTTTCTGATTAGTTAGTGCAAATAGTTCATATCGTGATACGATTATGATCACACGGTAGTTAGGAAGTGACCTATCGCCATATGGCCATATCGCCGTACGGTTGACGAAAGTTTAGTTAGATCGCAAGTGGTGTTTGGATAATTAAACTTTCCGCTGAGAAAATTTAAAGTTTTCAAAAATTCGGGGAGTTATTCGTTTTCGTTAATGAAAGAAAACCGTAAAACTTCGAAATTCCGAGATCGATCAATTGAAACTCAAAGACTCTTTATGAGGCTCAAATAACCGCGTGAAAATCGGTTCATTCATTCAAAAGTTATTGCCGTTTGATAATTAAAATTTATTAAAAAGGGTTTTATTTAACTTTAATTTGACACAATTAAATCGTCAATTTAAGTAAAATTTGAAGCGCATAGTCACTTAGTGAAATTAGCGGGAAGTTGTAGGGATGGCCTTTAGAGTCAACTGTTTTGCTATTTTTTATATATACAACCCTTAGACTAAATATA
Organism: Leptidea sinapis; assembly: GCF_905404315.1. Lineage (NCBI taxonomy): Eukaryota > Metazoa > Arthropoda > Insecta > Lepidoptera > Pieridae > Leptidea > Leptidea sinapis. Next base: position 4,504,252 of record NC_066288.1, on the reverse strand, counting down.
TTTATTTAAGAATAAGTTTATGTTCATACTGTTATATATATCTTAATATATATATTTATTTTGTGCGTCTGTTGTAACTGAACTCCTCCTAAACGGCTGGACCGATTATTCAAATTTAAGACGTGTGTACAGGACAACGTCTGTCGGGTCCACTAGCACATTATAAATATGTTGAATTTATTAGAAAAAGTTAATATTTTAAGAAATATTTGTTTATTGCAACTGATTATTTTCGTCATTGACATGATTTGGCAAGATATTTATTCAGATAGATTTGAGAAGAGCAGATAAATCGATGGTTGGAAGAAGAATCTGAGAATGAATTTGAGGAGGCACGACTAAATCGGCCTAGGAGACAGAGGATAAAATTCCAAGTCTCGAGATATTGGAACATCAATGTTTAGCTAGGACCGTGATAAGAAGATTGGTTTCCTACAAAGCAAAGCCAAAAAAAGTGGTTTGTCCACAATTCATAATCAACTAAATATTGATGAAAGTACAGGTAAACCTGATATTATTCATTTTTATAACAGTATCAAGGGTTGATCCAATGTGCTCGAATACGTGTGTGAACCGAATAACCAAACGATGAACGTTATGCATTATTTACGATATAATATAGGTAAATAATTCATAAGATTAAAATTTTAGATTAAATTTGAAAACTTTAATATTTTATTTTTTAACAATTAGGCCGAGGATTTTTGGACAGCCCTAGCACAGGCTTAGGTCTAATTGGGCTGCCAGTTGCAATCACCAGCCTTAAGTTTTAGTCTAATGCTTTGGTCTATAAATTATGGTGTAAATGATGTTCACTTTTTTAAGTCTCTAAATAAAAAAAAAATATAATATATTATCAATTATCATTATGCTACTATTTACGTCTCAAAAAACGTAAGAAACAATTCGATATAACTCCGCGCAATTCTCATGAAGATGGAAGACCAGCTGATGGAGTCCTGGTTAAGTGTGTCCGTCGTAAGAGGCGACTAAGGGCATTTTAGAAGTGGGAGAGTCATGCTGCCAACTTATGACGTCAGCACAATCGGGCCAGACTCGTCCGGGCTAATCACCACACTCGAACAGAATACTGGCGTGAAGTAGCGGCCTAGTGCCGCTATGTTTCGCATAGGTTAGTGTCGAGGACCGGAGGTCATCCCCCCTCCACCAGAGTATGACAGCGGTGCTACAAGAGTTATTACCCCAGGAGGGTACCGGCTCTACCAGAGCCGGAGAATCCCTCCCCGAGCATTCTCGCTGGGGCTGCCCGTCGTATTCTGGGGAAGACACAGAACGGCGCATGGCCGAGGACAAAGGAGGCAGAAACACCACGGCACCCCGCTCCACGCTTAATGTCGGACTTTTGCAATATCAGGGGAATCCACTCCAATTTAAACCGTCGGGTAGATGCATTTTGTTGTTATATGTACGTTATGTATTCGGAATTCAGTATTGCACATATAAATCACTAAGTGGTTCATTTGTGAATTTAAAAAAAAAACAATAATACCATAATATGACTCTAATTGCGTAATTAGGCCTAATTTGATCTACATTCTCTATGCAAATGCAAATCAAATTAAATTATCATTAACGGTTATAAGACTATTAACTTATTATATGTAATTATAACTCAACATTAATACTCCCTGCTTCACTCATGTATACATCGTAGACGTTTCAATTACATATTTAAAATTTTTGTCTGTTTGTTTACGCACGCTATTCACAGTAGCAGCTAAACCCATGAATGCGTGTTCCCAGGTGTATAGTGGCAAGTTTCCCCTAACATTTATTTATTGTTTCATTCTGATCGGTTCACAAACCAAAAAATAAATAATAAGTAAGTATTTTTGGGATTTTGTGAAAATTCGCCTCGACCTTTGGATTTGAGGGACCGAAACTGAAAACGGCCCCGTGGTCATTCATCTCTCAACACTGTCCACATTAACTACGTGCAGTCAATATGTTTATAATCCTACTTAAGTTATATAATTTAATATTTCAAACTGTTCTGTGTGTGCTTAAAACCACACTACAGAAGTAAAGTTGACCAGTCGGAGGCTCCATTGCACAGGAAGCCTGCTAGTTTATGGGTACCATTACGGCGCCTATTTCGTCCGTGAAGCAGTAATGTGTAAACATTGGTGTTTTTCGCTCTGAAGGGCGCCGTTAGTGAAATTACTGGGAAAATGAGACTCACCATCGTAAGTCTCAAGGTGACGTGCGCAATTATAGTGCCGAATTTTTGAGTTTTTCAAGAATCCTGAGCGGCACTGCATTGTAATGGGCTAGGCGTATCAATTACCATCAGCTGAACGTCCTGCTCGTCTCGTCCCTTATTTTCATAAAAAAAGTGAAAACTTTACCACGGCAACATTTAAAACAGATATAATTAATTAAAAGTGCGTATCGAATGTTCTAGTAAATTTTAGGAAAAAAAAATTATTGAATTATGCGTTACTTTGCGGAAATCCATAATTATACAAATGATCTAAGTCTAGTCTTAGACTAGACTGAGACTCCAAGTCTAGTCTTAGTCTCGTGCCAGATTTTGGCGAGACAACACGTCCTGAGGATGCCTCGTGTAGAGGCGAAACACGTGTCGAATTGTTTTAAAAACAAATATTGGCGGAATTAACACTAAAAGAAAACCTAGATCATTTGTACTAGTAAATTTTGCTAACTGCTACGTAACCTAACGTCAGTATCATTAAAAATTCACAAACTGCTCAGCGCGCTTTAAAAATTGTATTAGAAATCATATAATTTCAAAAGAAATTTAGCTCACAAATTTAATCGACACGGAATTTGAATATTCGATGTATTTTAATGTGGCAAGGGTTGTTGTTCAAGTTGATTGATTAATAACAAACAAAGCCACAACACATAAACGACTCACATAAAGCACTTGTACAGAAGGGATCGATCAAGAATTTTCGAATTTGAATCGCAAACCCTTAAACAAAGCCATTCCGATTTAATTACAGGCCTTTTGATGTGGTTAGTTGGCGATCTGAGATCTCTTAGACAAACATTTAATATGAATAACATTAGATATGTTAGCTTTTTGTTATACTAGTTGAGTTACCGAGAAAATATTAAATGCAACATAAATTAATTAAATGCAAGCTACAACATTCTCCATTAAGTTAATATTTTGATTTGTTATTTTTTTTTGCACTAAGAGATTAATTTCAATTTAATAAGTTTTTTGTAGTATACAAACAAGCATTAAAGGTAATTAATGCTAATGCTTTTCAGCCGGTTCTCAAGCTCTGTGTATTTGTACGCCTGATAGACTGCCATGCGTTTACATCGCAACATTAAACCATTCGAAGTCTTGTTTTGTCTGAGAAGAGAACAGATCACCATTGTTCATCAATCCAATCAAAGTGTTCTCCGGCAAATCGGAGGCGGGCTTCTAGGTGGTCTGGGGTTCATTCGGGGCCAGAAACTGGTGTTTTTGGCCCCGAATTAGGTTAGGCGCCTTAAGTCAATTTCTGACTGTCGAGCCATTCACTCCTCGCGTTTCTCTGAGCTCTTGTTGGATTTGAACGCTAATGAGGGCCCGAATTCTCAGCGATGTGCTGACAATGAATCAGTCATCTCTCTCCAATGAGCAACTTTTTCTTCTTATTGGTAACGAAGGTAGTTTCTGGAAAGAGCAGATTGGCTCATGTTCAGCGCGCGTGCCACTTTATGCTGATTCTAGCCTTGTCGCATTGGGTGACCATTGAGCAGCTTCATCATTTGTTGTGTCCATTTTTAGGTAGAATTATTGTTTGTTGATAACGGAGATGTTATCGGTTGATGTTTGACGGCTAACTGATGAGGGTGGATCAGGTAGACAACAGACATGAGTCAGTAACCCTCAATAGTGCTACTATTGGAAACAAGCGCCACAACATAGGTATTGTTGGGTTGTCTGAGTAAAAAACATTACAACATTTTATATAATTTTCATGCTAAAGCTTTAGGATTTTACTAAGAAGAAAAAATATTTTCGCAGCTTTTTGCCAGTCAGTTGCGACTGCAGGTATGTCGCGTTAGTCGATTTTTTGCTCACGAGTTTAAAAATTAAGTATTGTTTTCGAGAATATTAATGAGTGGGATACTCATATATGTACATTGCTGCATGGACATAATTACCTAACTGCTAATGAACGATTTTGAGGTTTTAGTTCTCTCTTCGCAATAATAATGTGGGTTGTGCAGTTTTGGATTTTTTTTTTCAAATTTATTAATATAATTTAATGTAAAACTATTTGTTTTTTAATTTTCATTTATTTTATTGTTATAGTACAAAATATGATCTTCATATGGGACTGTAATTCAGCGTGAGTTCCCTTAACCTTCAAAAGTCACTGGCGCGTGTTAAAAAAATTCAATTGCATTAAAAAAGTTTCAAACAATTTGTGTCAGTTTCAGCAATCAAATCAGTTTTCAATAGTTATTGTTTAATATTTCCTTATGTAATAAACATCACACAGCTTGATCGCATGTGGACAATCCATAAAAATGATAAGGCATTCGACATTACCTTACGCGATAAAACCGTAGCGACACGTGAATTCCTATTGAAATGCGAATTCTCACATTTTCCTGGTGGCAGAATTTTGTATTTGAATCATGCTTATTGAATATTTACAGTGTTAAAGGGGATATTTGCCAAGATACAAGACTTTCTTGATCTTCCCTGATATTTCGAACTTTTTTCAAACGTCTTGCTTACGCCAGACTGAAATTAATTGGAAGTAGTTGGAAGAAGGGACAGATATTTTTTTAAATATATAATATAGACATATGACAGATGTGTGTGATGGATCTGCGTAGCGGTATATGATAGGCATAATATATAACCACAGTCAATTGCAGATTACCTTATTAGTACCAGTTCAAAATCAGCGGTGCTATGTTAAGGATCTGGCAGGGGCGTGCAATGGTTTTCTAGCAAGGTAGGCACTGTAGATCTAACTAGTCGTAGTTGAGCTTTGGTATTGCAAAGATTGCGTGTTTAGTATCTAGCGTTAGGAAAATTTTTATGAGTGGATGTTCAATAGAAGTTTGCTTATAAAATCTAAAAACTAAATCTACAAATCTAACTAAATTTAACACTAGTGCTATATTTATTTAGGTTCATAAAGAGGTACGCACTGCCTAATTCCCTATATGATATGCACGCCCCGGGATCTAGATGGGGGGATCACCTACAAAGAACTCCATGCTCTTGAGTTAGTCACCGCAAGTATTAACCTAGAAAATACAGAATTTGGACAATAAAGAATCTTAAATAGCTTGTACTTGCAATTGCATCACAAGGGACTGTTACCACAAACGGAGTGCTTATCTCCGACTGTAATTTTGCTCGCTGGACCTAAAGATTTCGTGTCCTTATTTCACGCAGTAAGTACCAACTGCCGCGTGTTCGAATAAGAGCATTTTCGCACTACGTCCGATCCGTATCCGTGAAAACACGGTCCGAAGTAGTCGTAGAACTATTTCTATTGTAGTTTACGCACTAGTTCCGGCTTCCGTCATCCGATTTCTTTCCGTCAACCGTTAGAAATAGTTCTACGACTACTTCGGACCGTGTCTTCACGGATACGGATCGGATTCGGATCGGACGTCGTACGAAAGCGCTCTAAAGATTCTATTAGTGTAAGTAGCGAAGGACAAACGCCGCGATTTTAAACCGACATCAAAATAGGAGGACACTGTATATTTTTTTGTGTAAATTTGGTACCTCATATTTGCGTTATGAACCGAATTGGGGATGTTTTTTAGTTTGTTACGGTAAAAATATGTATATAGTGTACAAACTTTATTTGTTTTTTTTTTAATATTATCTCCTTTACTGGCTCAGTTTATACTATGCATATTTATACAACTTCGATACGTTTAGATATCAAAATAAGACACCACAAAATATCAAATTTTAAATCTCGTGTACGGATTTACAATGGCGTAAATAATTTACGGCGCGGCGAAACGACGGAAAGTAATGATCATAATATAATAAATCGCTTAATGCAGCCAACGATAATACGAGAATATGACTGTGGAGTTAATAATAGCTGCATCATGCATGAGCTAAGACATTTAACGTGTCATTTTAAAAGGTTTTCATTAGGATAAAGATAGATATAGCGGACTAAATACGGCCGTATCTATAAATAATTTATAAATTTGTAGCGAACCCGACAGACGTATTTCTGTCCGAACGTTGTGTAAATAACAGCAAACAAAGATCAAACTAAAGGTAATGGATAGGATGAAATTTTGGTGATATGCTATGTTCTGATATTTCAATATCAAAAGAATTAATAGTAGTTAAAAAGAAACTAAAAAATACGCTTTTTACAGAAAACCAAATAGAAAATATTTCCTACTTTTTAGTTTAGTTTATTTATAAAAGCGTGTTTTTTTAGTTTTATTTGTAATTTATAAACTATTATTTGCATTGTTGAATTACAAAGTCGCTTTGGTATTCGAAAATTTCCTAATATTAGATAAATCGGTTAAAGATAATAGTTGAAATTTAAAATTAACATCTATTCCTGCCTTTTAGACGATAGATGAAAATTTTATAAATTAACAAAAATCTTATTTTGCAAATTGAAAAATGGAATAATTTTATCAAATTAATGTATTGTCATCGGTCTTCGATAAATCTACGAAGTTTGAACAAAATCTGGCCGTTTAAAGTGGGTCATAATAGCGCCCAAATGAGTCTGATGATAAAAATGATGATAATAATAAAACGGATGTGTTCTCATATGTACGTAAGAATTTATATATTGACAAAGATTTTATGACGAATTCTGTGTCCAAAGGTGTCGTGACGACGCACGTCGGAAATTTTCGCCTTATCGCAACAATATGGCCGCAGCATAAAAGGTTAAAACTATTAAATAAATAACCATTCGTGAGACATTATTAACATAAGCCAGCTTTACTCACGGTTCGTCGGTGTTGGTACCGACCAGTTTCGGACCAATAGGACGTCCTTCATCAGGGTGGGCGTAGTTAGTTACTGAGGGATCAAATTTTATATATATATATATATATATATATATATATATATATATATATATATATATATATATATATATTTATTATATATATATTATTATATATATATATATATATATAGATAGATATATATAGGATATTTTGTACAATCTACATGCAACGATTTACAACGATGCAATCTGATAATATTAATCCTATTTTGTTATCAAGAACTTCTAATCAATCTTTAAGAGAATTTCTTACACGAAGGGTAACCTAAGGGAACTCGATTACAAAGACTACGCCGCTCGTCCATCTAGCTGTCAACGAACTGTATCACACAAACAATTTTAACCTCTAGAAATTTTGACAGATTGAGTGACAGTTGCCGGAGTAAAAACAAATAATTAAAACGACGACGCGAATTTCGAACTGACCGGCTCATCGACTTATTTAATAGGTCGGGGAAAGTCTTTGGCTGTACTACTCTGTTGATTTTGATCACATTAAAAAGGTTGCGATTTCAATAATAGAAACAAATTTGTAAAATGTTTCCAGCTATATTTTATTTGTTTTCTTTTTGTGAATCGAATGAAGAAATTCGATAAGTACATTTTAAAATTTTATTACGAAAAAGGAATACAACGCAAGCCGTGAAAAATTTGTGAGCTTTATGAAGCAGTGTCAGATAGAGCAGCACTAAGTTGGTTTACGCGGTTTCAATCGGGGAAATTTGATGTCAAATATATTCTTCGCTCTCGACGTCTTGTTACGAATATAATGGACACCATTTTCAAGCAAGATCGGTATATCAGTAGTTACGAAATAGCTGAAGAAATGGAAATGACCACAAAACGTTTTTGACCAACTTGAAATGAATGGTGGGGGTTACAAGGGTATTATTAACTATGCGCGTTTACCGTCAGAACAACCATAAATAAGATCTCTACTGCCAAGAGAAACCAGCCGGAATTGATCAATAGAAAAGATGTGGTAGGCAGAAGTCTGCGAACACCCCAGGAGTGTTCTGAACTTCTGGATGGAGCTGGGCTGGTTGGAACTACTGACCAACACTGCACACAAAATGGACCCAACTATGTCCAATAGAAGAGGTGATATAATGCATCCTTGGCGGATGCCAGACAACCCAGAAAATGCAGTGCGAATGCGGCTAAAGAAGTTTGCCTTCAAAAATAAAATCATGAACGTAAAAAATCACGTAACAAAGTCACGTAAACGAACTCAACGCGGCTACAGTCGCGAGCAGCCAACCGCTCGTTAATTAATAAATTGAAGTGCACGACGACTCGGCGGCTCGTATCAGTGTCGTTAGCCAGATGCAGTTATAAATCATCATTAATCCACTAGTGGTGGCGGTAATGCCTCTAATTAATTAATCTAATTGATACCTTCAGCTTCAACAATAAGTCTCGATATTATTTGACGATAAATTAAGTTAGTGACAAATGGAATGTTATGAAGGAGTATTAACGATTTATGCCCAAAAGAAGCTCCACTCTTTCCGTTTTTTTTTGGAAGGCTTAGGTGGGTCCCTTGGTGAAAGATGAATGCCCTACTCTCTTGCAACCTGTGATTCCTCTAGTGTTGCAAGAGAATGCGGCAGTGAACACTTAACACCGAGTGACTCGTACGCTCGGTTGTCCTTTTCCATAAGAAAAGAGGATTCACAAAAGCGTCAGATGCGTTCAATATCCGCTCTCATCATTAATATCGTATATTGGAAGTTTGCTAGCTACCTTTTAGTTGAAAGGTTTGTACAATATCATATTATCATTGTATTTATCTATCATATTAAGGCTCATGATCTATTTACACATTGTATAGTAAAAACATAAGCATGCCGCATCTGTACATTTAATATTTTTAATAAGATTTTATACTCGCGGCGTTTATGCAAGCGAGGCTCAAAAAAAGTTTTCATAATTTTTACATCTTCGTCGGTTTGTCTGTTTGGTTTTGACTTCGAATTCCGCTGATGTATTGTGATAAGTTCGTAACGTTTAGTGTTTGCACAAAGCACCATGAGTCCTTATATTTGTTTAGTGGTCAGTGTCTCGAACTCTTAAATTAAATAAAATATTTTTTAATTTTCTTTATTTAAATATTTACTTATGTTTCATCGATTTTGGTAAATACTAGTTTCGGACCATTCGGATGTCCTTCATCAGGGCGAGTGAAGTGAGGTTCCGGTCCTGTCTTAAGGCCGGTTTCAGTGCTACACCGACCGTCGGTGCGTACGATACGTCCTGACGATACGAATTAACCGACCGTCAGTTTGTATCATTCAGTGCTTCCCTAACCAACAAACTGACCTGACTGGTACAGTCGTACCCGAAATGGACGCAAATGTCGAATAGTTTAATTACTGTTTATTATCTTCGTAGACGTTTTAGGAACAGAAGACGTTCTTATTAAATCATGTTCACCCAATCGTGGCTTAAAGAGCATAACAACAATTACATTTACTATTTTTTATTCATTATTTCGCGAAGGAAAAGAAATTGTTTTTAATTACTTCAGAATGTCGATCAAAAGTTTTGATGAATTATAGGCGAAATTACAAGGCAACTTGAAACATCAAAACATATTTCGAGCTCATGTATTGGTTATCCTGTAGTGCTTCGCGAAGTCGAATTTCGGTTATTAAACGGTATCGATATATTTGTTCATGTTCAGTACGAAATCACTTTTAACGACGATGGCACAGACATCCGTACGGTCGGTCGACTAAACGGTACAGCACTGAACGCGTTCATGAAATTCATATATTTCCTAGTGCGTCGGTCGACTGACGGCACGCATGCGGTTGGTACGCACGGTCCTCGTACGCAGTGCGTAGCAATATACGCATGCGTACGGTCGGTCCAGCACTGTACGATTAATGAATTTTCATATAAATGACAAGCGCGACTGACGTACCCACCGACGGTCGGTGCAGCACTTAAACCGCCCTAACATTACAAATTTGCCCTCGTTTTACGGAGGCACGGGGTGCGCCGTTGATGAAGCGCACGGTACCACTAAACACGACACAGGTCTCTAAATCTTGGTTTAAATAGTTGTAGTGTAGATGTATCAGGAACTTTATTAGGCAGTTCTAAGTAATAGCTTAGGTGGTTGAGAACTGGATATATTTTTAAAATTTAGTACATTTTAATTCTCATATTAAACAACACACAACCATTTATTGAGTCTTTTATTACTCTCTCAACAGCACCAGTAAATGCTTTAAGCTATAACCGCTAAGCTTATGACGCATCCTCCATAAATCTTAATGGTATGTTTGTTCAACTCGTCAGTTTTAGCTTCTTCTACATGTTCTACTTTTCGGTTGATAGCCAATAATTGAGTCAGCTCAACGACAATAATTGCAAATCAGGAAATTAACTGAAGATGTCGCTCAATTAAAAAAAATAGCGGGTTGCACTCCGGGAGTGCCGGCAGAAGTGAAAACTTGAACATTAACGTTGTGCATTTTGGAATGGTTAGGGAATAATTTCCCACGAATTGCTTTATTTATCAGTACAAAAGTACTAGCATTTAAGTGGTTAAATACAATATTAATTTATTGCGCTGTCATACACAAAAACGACAATTTATATCACATGAAAAAAATTAACACTTCAGAGCTATTACAATTATTTCACATTAAAAAGTTTATCTCTCAGAAAAATCAACTTTCATCCATAATTTCAACGACTGTCTTACGAATTTTCGCCAAGACCACGTGTCCTGACGCGCGTATAACATTTTATACCCATCTCAAGAAACATGCTCAACGTCGCTAAAGAAGTTTTCTTTTCAAAATTATCAATTGTATATCGATTACATTATAACCCCATAAAAATAAGCTACTAAAACCAGAGTAATGCAACAGAGCTCCGTCTCTGCAAGTTTAGTCATTGTAGATATTAATATATCAACTTAAAGTTTGACAATCTAATTTGAATCCTATAAACTTAAACCGAATGTTCATTTTCCATAATTTCAACGACTGTCTTACGAATTTTCGATCAGAGTCACGTGTCATGACGCGAGTTTACATTTTATACCCATCACAAGGAACATGCTAAACGCCGCTAAAGAAGTTTTGTTGGGAAGTGTAGTTGGACTCCGAAGGGACTCCAGGCTACGCAAGCATTTCGAAATCTTACTTTTTAATGTCATAGTTTTATTAATATTGTTAATAACGTCACTACAAACAAAAATTACGTCAACATGAAAACTAACACATCGCGTTAACGTCTGGCATTCCACAACCGCGCGTTTTACAAGAAATTACTTGCCTCGCACAGCCACTTTGTGGTATCACTTGCCGGCTGCTGTTTTCCCAAATTGATACGACTTAGGGACCTTCAAGAAATGATCATACTCCCACATTAAAGGCTGGCACAACGCATGGCCGTTTACCCCCTCCTATATACCACGATACTGATGATATAGCCGAATGGTTTGTGACCCTGACTACTAAGCTAGAGGTCCCGGGTTCGAATCCCGGTAGGGTTATAGATGTTTGTTTCCGAGTCACGGATGTTTATATGTATTTATGAATGTTTAAGTAAGTATATTGTATTACATATTATATCGTTGTCTTGTACCCATAGTACAGGCTATGCTTAGTTTGGGGCAAGATAATTTGTGTAAAAGTGTGTCAATATCTTAATATGTTTAATATTTCTATTGCGCGTTTGTTGTAACTGAACTCCTCCTAAACGGCTGGACCGATTTTGATGATTTTTTTGTGTTCCAATGAATTTGATATTGGTTCCGATTCTCATTTGGACGTAGTTCCTTAAAAACGTCCCAAGCCACAAACATCACATTTTAAGGAATTCGTTTATAAAGCTTCATAAATATTAGTGTATTCCATAGTTTCTCAACCTTATTTTGTTCACCGCCCACTTTGAGAATATGTTTTTTTCTAGAGTATTTTCGTGTATTTTTTTGCCTTTTTAGACTATATTTTTTAATCTACCCACGGCCCATCTGCGCCATCTCAATGCCCCCTATTTATTATTATCTACATATTTTCTCTGGGTCTTCTACTGCCCCCCCGAAAGTCTCAAACGGCCACAAGGGGGCGTTATCGCCCACGTTGAGAACCTAAGGTGTATTCCATACATGCGGGTTGGGCTACTAAGTCATTATGTAATTTAAAGAGTAGGGCTGCCATTTTTTGTCAGTCCGTTAATATGAATAACGTGACCAGTTTTGTATTCCTAACTAAATGTCGACATGAGTGTGGTTTGGAACGTTTTTCTAGAATTACGTCCAATTCCGTCCATATAATATAATTCTCCTGCTCATGTGTATGTTAGTGAACTGCTCCTAACGGCTGGACCGATTTTTCAAATTTTTGACGTGTGTACAGGACAACGTCTGTCGGGTCCACTATAGTTATATATAAAAAAAAAAGATATTAAGTAACACTGTAGTTATGCTTACATTTTATGCAAGCGTCAGATAACAATGAATGAATGAATGAAAACACAACTCTTCACAGGGCAGTTACATATTATGTTATTCATACCTACGTTGTATAAATAACATAATTATTACTATGCACACGAGGGAGGACTCATCGGTTAAGATTCTAAGGCTATTTCTTCAAACATATTCTGTGATTAAACGAGACTCAGCCGTCACGCTCGTTAGATAAAGTCGACCAACGATGCTTCGTTCGGTGGCGAGGTATATAATACGATATATAACTTATTTCGTATTATTAGCATCGCCATGATTAAACTTTCATTTCTGCCGTGTAGTCTTATGAACACACTTAGCATTTTAGTTATATTAAAAAAGAACTATTTCAACACGGCTAACAATATATAATATTACTAGCTGACTCAGCGTTGCATTGCCGATATTAAAATCGCGATACAAAAGTAACTTTTGATCGTAGATGGGTGAAAATTTGAAGTTGTATGTATTTTTTAATGCTGACTCATAATCAAACAAATTAAAAAATATGTCAAAAAAATTAAAAAAAAAATCGTTCGGACCACCCTTAACATGTAGGGGGATGAAAAATAGATGTTGCCGATTCTCAGACCTACCCAATATGCACTCAAAATTTAATGAGAATCGGACAAGCCGTTTCGGAGGAGTTCAAAGTTTAACACCATGACGCGATAATTTTATATATTAGCCCCCTTATTCATAATGGTCCGCTAACTTTAAACAGCCGCTAAGGAGTGTCTTTTCTCATTCTGACTTAGGTCAATAGAAGAAGACAGAGTGCGAATTAGCAATGCTTTAAGTTAGCAGACTATTATGAATAATGGCGTAAATGTTTCAACTCAATTTAACGAAATTATGGCCACAATAATAAAACTTAACAATAATTATAGTAAACAAGATAACGGGGCAAAAACAACAATAAAGTCATAGAAGTAAAAAATAAGAAAAACCAAGTTTTTGTAATCGTTTTTCTAAAGTTTCTGCCGTGCTAAGATAGAAGGACGGATCATTACCCGACCCTATGTCAATCTGCGGGGATTTAATCATGCGCGCCTTTTTCCAAGCACCCACTCTGTACACTCTGATATAAATACCATGGTAGAAAGTTCTTTGAAAACGCCAAACATCCAGATAGTGAGCATATTAATTCCGTTGCTTGTGTGTTTTGTAAAGCACTTGGGCTTCGATAATTTATACGTCTATATAGGCTGTACATCTGTGAATACTTCGAAAAAAGTAGCGGCGAACTGTTAGCCTCTCTATTTTCAGCAACTAACGCACACTAAAACAAAGTGTTTGACGTATCGCGAGTGTAAGACGTAGCTGCCACGCACACCAAGGCAATAAAACTGGCCTGTTGCCGAGCGTTGCTTAATAGTAACAGACTCTATCTACACGTATAAATTATCTAAGCTCTTGCGAATACCCCCCCCCCCCCCCCCCTTCGATACAAATTTCAACAAAAGTATTGACATGATTTACCTTATAATTTAAAAATACAACACACTTAAAAATCTAGTTAATTAGTTTTAATTAAGAATCATTTCTCTCTTCTATCTCGTCGAATCCAACTTGGATGGGCAGCGGTCGGGAAAATCCGTAAAATCTTTTCGTCCTTATACCAGTGTCTGAAGACGAAGGCTTACAACCATTGTGTTGCCAGTGATGACTTACGGTACGTAGACGTAGTCGACTAACTAGTAGACTAACTATGGGCCTTATGAGAAAGCTCATGGTCGCTCATAGGACAATAGAGAGGGCTATGCTCGGAGATGCCTTGCGAGATCGAATCAGAAATGAGGAGATTCGTAGGAGAACCAAAGTTACCGACATAGCCCAAATGATTTCGAAACTGAAGTTCGATGGACAGATGACCGTTGGGGCAGTAAAGTCCTCGAATGGCGACCACGTACCGGAAGACGCAATATTGGTAGGCCCCCACAAGATAGACCGACGATTTGGTCAAGATCGTCGGAATACGTTGCGCAGGACTGATATTCGTGGAAATCTTTGGGGGAGGCCTTTGTCCAGTGGTGGACGTCTTCCGGATAATGATGAAGAATATTTTCTAATCTGCAATTCCACTCTAAAATTCAACACCGAACAACGATAACAAAGACCCGAGATTTAAATAATACAAAGTTAATTCAGGAAGGCAACGAGCATTGAGTATATTAGCTACATAAGCGTTAAATATAAACATTATTACTGTAGCGGCGTTGACAATATTCTCAAAATACCCTCAAGAAATAAGGCTAAGACGTCAAGTGTCGAGCGAGAGCGCCTAATGTAAAGCCGATCATAAAACGCGGTGGTGATAATTTGACGTTTATTAATGGAAGTCATTTTTCATCCGCATTTCCACAAAATCGTACCAAGCTAATTCCGTCTGCGGGTGCAATGACCTTGCTTGCGCCTATCGTCAATAGTTTAGCTAAGAATATTGCTGAATCTATCACGAGGAATAATGACTGACAGGTGTCAAATGATCAAAACACCGCTCGAAATGGTTTCGCTATATTACTTATTATATGTAATAAACTTAAATTATGGATTGGTCTCCGATGCGCTCCAACTATATACCGTACTATGAACAATAGCTTGTTAATTAGGACAACTTTATATTGTAGTGTGTATTGGTAAAGATGCTTGTGTGCGTGCCATCTTGACACTCCATGGTATCTTTCAAATTTTGTAACACTCGCTTCGTGTTATTTTACATTGAAATTAATAAAATACAAAATATCTATACTAATGATATGTGATCCCAGTGTCTTTCTTATTTCTTATAGTAAATTTTTACAAAATTTTAGTATGCAACAATTTTAGTTTCAATTATTAGCAAAGTTTAACGGAACATGTGGCATGATGTACTATATAATGCGCTTTGTACTATAGTAATAATAATAATAATAATAGCCTTTAATAACAATCTTTACATAGTTTTCGATTTACATTTAGTTTGCAGTAGACATCGGCACAGATTGTTTTGCTTTCGGATAGGCCTCCCCCAGGCTCTTCCACTGTTCTCGGTCATGACATGATCTGCTCCACGTCACACCAGCGGCATCTTTTAAATCGTCGCTCCATCTACGACTCGGTCTCCCTCTCTGTCTTTTTCCTTCTCTAAGATACCATTCTGTTACTATTTTGGCCCATTTTTCTTGTTTGCCTCGTATTAGGTGTCCTGCCCATTGCCATTTGAGTTTACTAATAGTTTGTGATACGTTTGCAATGTTTGTCCTTTTTCTTATTTCTTTTAAGTTTATTCTATCGCTTTTCTTAATCCTTAGTATACTTCTTTCTATGTTATGTTGACATGTTTTTAGTTTGTTGAGATTATCGTTGGTTAGTGCCCATGTTTAGTTAGCCCGACAGGGGGACTGAAAACGAGATCTGGAAAGGTCTTGAAACGTCGGGTTAACTAAAATAAAAATGTAACTTTTACGCAAACATCATAAAATCTAGTTAATTAGTTTTAATTAAGAATCTTTTCTCTCTTCTATCTCTTCGAATCCAACTTGGATGGGCAGCGGTTGGGAAGCTCCGTAAAATCTTTACGTCTAAATACCACAGTGTCTGACGACGAAGGCTTACAACCATTGTGTTGCCAGTGATGACTTACGGTACGCAGACACGTAATCGAATTTCATTAAAATCGTTGGACCCGGTTTCGAGATTCAGAATATATATATATATACAAGAATTGCTCATTTAAAGATATAAGATAAGATACCTTTTCAATACTACAACACTCAAAAGTTGTAATAACACTTCGTCATCCAGTAAGATATTTAAACACGGAACTCAAGAGCTAATGAACAAAAGCCTTAATAACGAGAATCCAATGCGGTGCCTCCATCAAATTTGCATTCAGTAATAATTATCGATCGGAATCCAAATTGGAACTCTAAACTTAGTCTGGCATTACCAGCGATTCATCGGTCTAATTATTGGCATCTTTCGATGTGCATTTCAAACCGAAAATAATATTTAATAATTACAGTCGATAAACATGAATGATAACTAATTTATATATTTTTTCACAGCTTAAACTATTGGTATCATTATATTCAGATTCTCAATACCAATAATAATAATCGTTCCATAAATCTATTTATCTATCTCTTGGTCTTGCGTTTTTTCTAGGGTCCCAGTCACATTACTGACTCATTACATAACTATTTCATTACGGTATATTGTGGTTATTTTTAAATGTATTTGGTTACCTTATTTTTGGATATATTTAAGAAGACTTGTGTGGATCCGATCAATGTTTTTTTTTGTTTTTTTTATGGAATAGGAGGACAAACGAGCGTACGGGTCACCTGGTGTTAAGTGATCACCGCCGCCCACATTCTCTTGCAACACCAGAGGAATCACAAGAGCGTTGCCGGCCTTTTAAATGTTTCTTTTTAAACACAGCCACGACATTATGAGGGTAATACAGGAAATTCAACTTATTTATCTTGTAATTCTTGCTCGAATTGGTTGATTTATCCATACACAAATAAAATTTGAAAACAAAAGTTTATGAACGATGCGGGACTCGAACGATCGATAGCGATCCGTGCTAGTGTTCTGCAAACTGAGCTAACTGTTCGAGTGACGTTTCGACAAAAAAATATTCTATGCTTTGTTCAACTCTCATACACGACGATACGTCACTTGTTAATGGATCGGTGTATGTGGTAGGGCAATTAATTGGTCGAAAAAAATATCGTGCCGTAATATATTTTTTTTATGCTAATAATAACTAACTCTCTCGATTAAGATGAGCGTTCAATTCAATGTCGTTTAATTATTATTTATAAAAAACTGGACATTGATTACACTCGTTACAATACCGTTGACAAAATTCAATTAGTAATAATAATAATAACTTGAAGAAAACTTAAATATACAAAATCAACTTATTATAAATATACATTAAGACAAAGGGGACTAGGCTCAGCTTATGAAATAATTATTTCATGCAGCGCTGGTTTTCAGCCAACCCCATCTCCCTAAGGTGTTAGGTGGGATACATAGTAGAGGGCAAACGAATACCTATTACAATACAGTTAAGGAAATCGAAACTTTTATAAAACGTATCAACCTCTTTATATATACAGGATGTCCCAAAGTTATGGGACATGAAGGGCAATTTTCTAAAAATTACCTACCTTAAATATCGCAGATAGGCTATTTTACTGAAAGAAGACTTTATGTTATTTTTAAAAGTTAGTACTTCTGCATTCAAAGATTTTCTAAAAATTACCTGCCTCGTCTGGGAATCGAACCGACTGAAATGTAAAAAAAAACACCCCTACTATTAAGATGCCAATCGAAGGAATGGCCATAAACTAATAACTCTTCTTAAGTAACAAAGTATTTTAAAATAAAGTAGTCAAATAAGTGGGTATTATTTGTAAATTAATTAATTAAATGCTCAAAATGTGATATCTCTTGTCTTACGTAAATCGCCAATCTTTTAATGAGTCCGCTGCCTGTTGATTTTCTGTATATTCCCTCCCTTCTCTATATATTTATGAGTGTATTTGTGAGCGTGTGTGTGTGTGTGTGTTGTATAAGTATATGAGTGTGTGCTAATGTGTCAGTTTAAATGTAATATAAATCGAGTTGCAAATGTTATGGTTAAATTATGAAAAATATTTATTTAAGGGAAGTTTTTTCCATTCACAATAATTGAAAATTTTTGACTTCCTGTTGTTTTTTTTAATAAAGCCAATTTAATTTCAATTCAAGCTTTTTAATGGTGCAAAGTTTGCTTTTTAAGATATGCTCTCACACACTTGACACTGTACTTGGATCTTCCTTAAATCTAGTCAAATTTTCAATTAAAAATACCATCTATTTCGACGGTACGAGTGTATCTTCGTATAATAGTTGTGTACACTTTCACAAATAATCTTTATTTTGGAAAATGAGACTATGAGGCGTGCACATTTACATTTTCCAAGCTTTTTTTGTAATTTTGCTTCTATGATCAGCCGACATTAAGTTGTCAAAGAAAAACATCCTCCGTCATATCATACGCCATGAGCCTTCGTCATGAAATGCCCATCTAAGTCTATAGACTCTATCATATTAACATAGTAGTTAAACAAAGGTGATGATACATGTACCGCATAATAATTTTCGTAACCGTCGCCACATTAGCTGATGTATATTTATAATAAAAAGCATGATTAAACATGTTTACTGAAGAAATGTGAATAAAGCACACACGGTGCAGCCTATTACAAAATCAGCATAAAATATTCGCAATTACGGTGATTTTAATCAAGAGCTATTTAGGAAACATGTCACGTAATGCACGCTTGACGTAATGAAACAAACGTTAATTTTATGAGCAAACCGCTGTAGTTTGCCAAAACAGGATGAGCTCAGAGCAGTCATTGTACAATATTAAAATTGTGATTATTTTTTACCGGAAGCAGAGCAAACTTCTGTGAATTTTACAGAAATATTCCGTTTTCATTCAGGTGGGTACGAAACTGAAGTGGCAGTGGGCAGGGCACATAGCTCGACGGACAGATGGCCGTTGGGCCAGTAAAGTCCTCGAATGGCGACCACCTACCGGAAGATGTAGTGTTGGTAAGCCCCCCACAAGATGGACCGACGATCTGGTCAAGATCGCTGGAATAGGTTGGATGAGGGCAGCGCAGGACCGATCGTTATGGCAATCTTTGGGGGAGGCGTTTGTCCAGCATGATATTCATCATGGCCAGATTTTGACTTGATTTGGTACTGACTTTTGTGTTTGTTGGTTTCAAATTGAGGCAGCTGTTGCCTTGGCATTCTTAAATGCTACGAATGCTATCAAAAGCTCAATGCTTTACACACCAAAGCATGCGAAGTTTAGATCGTCGTATGTGAATAGATATAGCCGAAAACATAATCAATTCACTTACGAACTGACTGTTCAACTTATACAAACTATGAACACTACATGCAAGCTTCAATTCCACGCTACAACGCATTCTGCATTGAAACTCCGCAAACAGACTCGCGTAACAAAAAAGTTTCACTCGATAATATAGTTGAATATAACAAACACAAGTTTGTGGCATAAAGAATTGAAACTTTTATGAAAAACTTGAGTTGGTTGGAACTACGATAAAATAAGAATCACGATTTCGTTTCAAATTTAGAAGACCATTCTATTCAGGACTTTATAAATAACTGAATAGTTTATATAGGGTTACATCTAGACATGATAAGTCACTAACCGATAGCCTTAGGAGAATATCTGTCTATATTGGGAAAGATGTCGCATATATATATATAATAATAATAATAATAAATTCTTTATTGCCATACAAATCATTACCAATATAAAATGACAAGTACGATACGCGATGAAACAAAAAGCAAAAGGACCTTTTCCTCAGCTTCACCTGACATGGAATCATGGATTTATGTTTCCATGCAGCGCTGTTTTTCAGCCATCCCCTCCTCCCCAAGGTGTTGAGCGGGAGTGGGTGTATTGTGGCTCCCCGATTACCTACTTAAGCTATTTTTTTTTATAAAATGTAATATTAGAAAAAAAAGTATTCTGATTACCCTTGCAAGTGTATGTAAGTGTGTGTGTGTGTGTGTGTATGTATGTATGTGTGTGTGTATGTATGTGTATATGTATGTGTGTGTTTGCGTATGTGCGTGAGTGTGAGCGTGTGTTTATGTCCGTACACAGAAAAAATCTTTTAGAGAAAGATATTTCCAGTGGAAGTGGTTCAATTTCTCCGCAGCAATTTGTTTTTTTAGTAGAGCAAAACGGTATTTTTTTTAAAGGACTCGATACTCATTTGTTTCTTTACAGGAGGAGGTAACACATATAACATCATGTCTCACTCCAAGACGGATTGGTCCTCAATTTGCCACGGACCTGACATCCTACTGGCTACTTTTTACTATACATTACTAGGACATATTTTATAAAATCCAAGTATAAGTCCGAGATATAATTTATTTATTTATTTATTAATACCGAACATCAACATCATGTTATATTTAACAAACAATGAGTCTTACTTTATAAAGGAACAAACACTGATACACATGACTATAATACACTGGCCTTCAAAAGTAAGTATCACACTTTTAAAATTGGGATAACGTTTTAAGTTCACAAGATATACTTTCGAAATAAAAAGGACTCCAAAGAGAATTTAATTTTGTACATAAAAACTTTATAGTCGGTAACCTTCTTTTAAGAATTGGCTGAAAAAAAACTTCAAAAACAAAACCATTCCTTTTTCAAATTGGACGTTTCCGAATTACAATTTTACCATTCACATTTTTCTTTCTGTTTTAAATTTTATTCAAGATCAATGGGTCTTGTTTTAAAAATTTATGCTAAAAAGCACATAACATTTATTTATCATGCCTCTTTCAGTTGAAGAATGTGCTAGGATCATGGCTTTTCTGGAACTAGGCATCAGTATGCGTCGCACTGCAAGAATGGTGGGTGTGACGGTACGAACGGTCCAGAAGGTAAAGCGAAGGTACGAAGAGACTGGACACCATCTGAGGAGACCTTGTAATGGCAGACCCAGGTGTACCAGTGCCCGAGAAGATCGTTATATTATTTCCACTGTGTTAAGAAATCGCCACCAAAATGCAGTTGAAGTCCAGCAACAGCTACTTCAGACCCGGAGGGACTACATTAGTGACAGTATAGTGAGAAGAAGACTTGCTGAAGCAAATTTGAAACCCCGAAGACCAGCGAGTGGCCCAAAACTCGAGAGACAGCATCGAGTAGCGAGACTGCGATACGCCCGTGAACACATGCAGTGGGATGAAGAAGAATGGTCAAGAATTTTGTTTGCGGATGAGTCTCGATTCTCCCTTTACACTTCCGATGGAAGGCGAAGTCTTTACAGGCAACCTGGTGAGCGATACCTTCAAGCCTGCATCTCAGAAAGAGTCCAATACGGTGGAGGCAGTGTACATGTATGGGCTGGCATATCTTCAGAAGGTCGCACAGAGCTAGTAGCCATAGAAAATGGCACCCTCACTGGGCAAAGATATGCTCAAGAGATTCTCAATGAGTATGCAGGGCCGTATTTAGCAAATATGGGTGATGGATCGATGCTGATGCATGATAATGCCCGGCCACACGCGGCTCATATCGTACAAGGTATCAAGAAGTCCTGATCTCAACCCGATTGAACACGCCTGGGATGAGCTTGGAAGGCTACTCAGAAATCGCAGACCACCACCTGGGTAGTAGGTGCACTAGAGCAGGCCCTGGTAGAAGAATGCGAGAATATTCCCCAACATCGGCTCCGAAACCTAGTGTTCAGTATGCCAAACCGGCTCGAAGCTGTAATCAGAGCTCGAGGAGGCAATACCAGTTATTACAAATTAAATAACATGTAATACATTTTAGTTGATTTTTTTTACACTAAACTAAAAATGTCTATTTTCATTGTTTTATCTTTTTTAAGTTAAAAATGTTACTAATGTATAATTTTAGTTTCTAAGAATTAAAGCCTATAAAATTTGCAACGAAACGTTCTTAATCTTAAATCTCTACCTTCTATAGTTAAGAAAAAAAAATAATTTGAAAAGTGTGATACTTACTTTTGCAGGCCAGTGTAGATGGACACATCAATCTGTTTGGTTCGTAAGTAAAATCTAAATCCAAAAACATATAACTAAATAGCAACAATGATTATGAGATCAACTTAAGTAATTTAATTTTTTTTAAGGTTATAAGGCTACAAATTATCAGATTTTATTTTCATTTTAAAAGGATTAAAAAAGAAATAACTTAATATAAAAATGAATAAAAGTGCATCTCAAAGATTAGAGCTAACAGTGAAAACAAAGACTTAAAAATTGAATGGTGACAATATCTTGTTTTTAAATTTATTTTCTGATTCATAAAAAATGTCTAGATGTAATTTAGTGCTACATTCGTTATACTGTTTACATATTCTAACAAGAGGAAAGTTAAGCCCAATATTAGTTCTATAGTAAAGAAAGAAAGAAAGAAAAAATGTTTATTGACGTCATATACATTCCGATAGTAGTTCTTACAGTTATATGAATATAATTATGATCTAATGACGCCAATGGGCCCCCAACTCAGCATAGTTGTGGTTTCGAAAGAATCCACAACGCTTGGTCTTCCGTGGAAACCCAGAGAGCGCTACTAACGCACAGTCCTGTCACACGAAGGTGTACAAACTATTAGTAGGGGGTATGGAAAATGTTATTCATCGGTTGTCTAGGAATTTTGTATGGAAATGAATGAGATATTTCATTTTGTATGTCAATGCATTTAATTTTCCCATTAATTATGTAATTGTAAAGAAATAATAAGTCGCGATTTTTGCGACGGGACCTCAGTGATTGCTTTCTGAAAAAGCGTAACCGTTGCTCATAAGCATGCCTATATGATATTCAGAAACAAATGCAAGATGACGTGTAAAGAATCGTTGGAGTGATTCTATTCGCTGTGAATATTCACTGTAAAACGGGTTCCAAATTACACTAGCGTACTCTAAATGGCTCCTCACCACCGAATTATATAGTACTGTTTTAGTTTTAATAGACCGAAAATCTCTGGTATTCGCGTCATAATGCCAAGCATTTTTGCGGATTTATTAACAACAGCATCTACATGTTGTTTGAAAGTCAATTTACTATCTAGAATTACACCCAAGTCAATCAACACGCAATGCCATTCAATTTGTATGTGTATGTAAAAGTATTATTTTTGCGGGAGAACCTGGTATTATTCGATTCACACCATTGGTCAATATTGTTAAGGTCTGATTGGAGGAGATGACAGTTAGATGGAAAGGCAACAATATATCATTTTAGATCATCTGCAAAAAAAGGGAGTATTTTGAATTATGAATGTTATTGCAAATATCATTAATAAATAGCAAAAATAATATCGGAGCTAGATGGGAGCCCTGTGGAACGCCTGATTTCGCATAATATCTGTGTGACTTGAAACCGTTCGATATTATTATCATTGGCCTGTCAGTTCTAAGTATGATTCAAACCAGTGCAATATTGACCCGAGAACTCGAACTGATTTAAGTTTTCTTAAAAGTAACATATGGTCAACTTTATCGAAAGCACTTTTAAAGTCGGTGTAAATGGCATGCACTTCGCCGCCTTTGTCTAGAATGTTGGAAATGTCAGAAATATACACCGCAAAATTTAAATACTATCAAAAAAACAATTTCTTATTTTTAAAGTGATATGATCCCTCACTTTTGGGCTTAATTAAATTAAATTTGTAGCCAACATTTGTGAACGATGCGGGACTCGAACTCGCGAACTTCTCGGGTTCATTCCGAGCGCTCTTCCACTGAGCCAACCGTTCGAGTGACGTATCGTTCGTAAGTCTTGGTATGTCTCGTTCAACTCAAGCAACGTTGTGGCTTGTTTACATTTGAAAGAGCGGCATCTCAAGACAATTTCCTAATATGCAATCATTGGGGTTGAGCAGGTTATCAACTGTAAAGTAACTGTTAAGATCCTGTAGATGGATCCACAACCAGATAGTTGAACAAGACATACCAAGATCTACAAACCATACGTCAATAGAACGATTGGCTTAGTGGAGAGAACCCGTTCATCAATTTTGGCTACAAATTTAATATACTAACACAAAAAGTTATCATACAGCTTTATTCAACTAAATAATAATATTTACATACTTATAAATTACTAGTGGACCCGACAGACGTTGTCCTGTACACACGTCTTAAATTTGAAAAATCGGTCCAGCCGTTAGGAGGCTGTTTAATTGTGAATCTAAACCATTCTCAAATCCACCTGAAAACACATACCAACCTCAAATTTACTGGAACACACAAAAATATCATCAAAATCGGTCCAGCCGTTTAGGAGCAAGTTCAATTGTGAATCTAAACCATCCTCGAATCCCCTTGAATTCACACAAAAAAATTCATCAAAATCGGTCCAGCCGTCTAGGAGAAGTTCAGTGACATACACACGCACACAAGAATTATATATATAAAGATTAGACAAACCTCCTTAATTATTATGATCAACATTTGTTAACGCACGTGCGATATAGAGGCACACCGTACTCTCGACCGTACATACGACCAACATAATACACTAGTTTAATTTTAAACATTGCATTTTGTCACCTGACATTTAAAATGACTGTGGCGACAATCTCCAACCATTCAGATAGGCAATAAATCGCATTGACCCTCATTGAGATTGTTCAACAACGCAATGCAATAAAAATAGCGAACTAAAAAAAAAAAAATCTTAGTCTGTGGTATTTAAAGAAATTATAACATAATATTTACTCACGGTCGTCCGTGTGCGGTATGTATTATTACTGAAATTGAATTCGAAGTTTTAAATACGCAATATAACAGAAAGTCAAGCACTTTTTTTAACCTAACTTACTTATTATTATATGCTTTTTCTCTTTTATTGAACAGAAAGACAAATGAAAATCACATAGTGGAAAGATATCATATCCATAGGTAGGTTTACAACATGGGTTTAGATATATTATTACTAGCTTACCCGGCAGACGTTGTTCTGTTAATCATAAAAAAATAATAATGAGGGTCTACTCGGCGAAAGAAATATTCCTACTATAATAATGGAATATAAATATTTAACTTTAAATCCCATATATTGTAAACAATTGGTTATATATCTTTTATTCTAATAATGGGTTTTTATTTATTAATAATATTCGTAAATGATGCAGATTCTTAAATGAAGTCTCAGTCTAGCAGTAGCTGTGATATAGTTAGAGATCTAGTCACTCAGAAACAGTTAATTCAACATCAGTAAAGACTGACAAAAAGCAAAGTTCGAAGTCGGTGGAAATCTCTTATATGTATTATTATTATGGGTATATATTTATTATAATATGGGTTTATATTTATCTTCTCTTATATTTTATCAAAATATTAAATATGTATTCACACCCGTGTAACTATTACTTCATTTTCTTTTCTGCCGCCAAGCACACATTATTGTGTTTTAGTTTGAAGGCGCCGTAGATAGTGAAATTACTGGGTTAAAGGGACCTAACATCTTATGTCTCAAAGTGCCCAAAAAATATTAGGTGTGAACGGCTGGATCACTTGGCGTTGCGTAGAGACGTCGCTAAATTGTGTGTCTTCTACCGCATTTATCACGGGGAGTGTTCCGAAGAGCTGTTTAACCTGATACCTGCCGCCGAATTCCACCTTCGCACGACACGCCACAAGTTAGGATATCATCCCCGCCATCTGGATGTATGGCGGTCCTACACAGTGCGTTTTTCAAGGAGCCTTCTTCCTCGTACTACAAAGATATGGTTTGGGCTTCCTTGTGCGGTATTTCCGGACGATACGACATTGGTACCTTCAAAAAAAGCGCGTACACGCTCTTGTGATTCCTCTGTCGTTGCAAGAGAATGGCGGTGATTACTTAACACCATGTGACCCGTACACTCGTTTGTCCTCCTATTCCATAAAAAAAAGGTTCAATTAAGAATCCTGAGCGGCACTGCATCGTAATATAATCGCGCAGGGCGTAACACGTTTTCTATCAGATGGACGTTATGCTCTCTCGTCAATTTTTCTCATAAACAAATAAATATACTTACCAAAATAACTACAAATATATACCAAAATAAACTTACCTTAGGGACTTTAGCATTTACGCCAGTCCTGACATCTCTGATGGTGGCGATGTCCAGCATCTCCACTTCCATGTTCTGATCTGTCCAGTAGAGGTAGAAACCGTTAGAGTCAACACGAAGGGTGACAGGCAGACCGGCGCCCGAATCCTGGTGAAGATGTACAGTATTATTTTTGGAAGTAAAAGCTAAAATAATTTTCCTATAGTGATGTGTTAGATGTAGTAGCCGGCTAGATAATGGGTGCCACAACGGCGCCTATTTCTACCGTGAAGCAGTAATGTGTAAACATTATCGTGTTTCCGTCTGAAGGGCGCCGTAGCTAGTGAAATTACTGGGCAAGTGAGACTTGACGTCTTATGTCTCCAGGTGATGACCGCCATTATAGTGCCGCTCAGAATTAGTGGGTTTTTCTAGTGGGAATTCTGAGCGGCACTGCATTGAAATGGGCAGGGCGTATCAATTACCATCAGCTGAATGTCCAGCTCGTCTTGTCCCTTATTTTCATAAAAAAATAATGTTTGATTTTCTTCTACCGTAGTTATCATGGGGAGTGATTCGAAGAGGACAAGGATACTTAAAAAAGCGTGTACCCTTTTCTAAAAGTTGCAGTTGCAGTGGAGTGTGTGCGGCGGTGATCACAACAACAGGTATCCCTTACGCCCGTAAAGCAATTACGTACTCTAAAATAGATTGAATTACCGAATACTTTTCCGAATTTCACGGAGATTATAAATATTAGTAGTTTATAAGCACACTAGTGACGACCCTTGTCGACCCTCGCGTGCCACGTTCTAGTTCTAGAACAAACCTCATTTTCAATGTAATTCTTTGGGAAATCTTTGAAGCTTTTGACCCCAACGAGCAAAAACCCAAATTCAACGATTTTATTATCAAGACATTTTCAATTATGGGGGCTGTACCTATTGTGGTTGCCAAGTAATAAAATTCCCATCGGCATCTTAGTGCGTTATGTATAAAGATGAAGCTTAAGTTAACACAGAAAGGAGTAAATGGTTGTACTTAACCTTTTACTTTTACACAAATCAAAGGCAACTTTGCCTCTTTTCATAAAAATTCTCGCGAGACAGACCTCTGCTGCATCACAGAAGTTATGTCTCTATGGAAATACCCTCTAACATTTATATTATATGTTTTCTATTCAGTATTTCAGATGTGTGACCTTCAGACTTCACATACACAAATTACACCAAGGGTGTTAAGTTCATGACGTTGAGTAATTATTAGGTCGGGGGAAAAGTTTCTTCGCATGAATTGAAATACTACAGATTTTTTTTTATTTACATACATTAATGTGCCATTTTGTGGAACGCAGGTTACGCAGAATATTGGAGTATAAATAAGCACTCTAATACTGTTCTCCTACCACCTGTACGAATGCAAATAATCTAGAACAAACCTATTTCAACCATACTTAAGTATGACTTATTGGGAAACTATCTTACAAACCTTCTTTAAAAGATATTTTATACATTTTCCTTTTTTAAAATTTAATTACATATTTAAATTCCCGTCCGCTTTGCTGGGCGAATTTTAAAAGGAAGGAATTAGAAAAATAAGTAGCCATAAACCATCTAGGATAAATTTAGCATCCACTGGTGGTAGTTTCATGTCGATATGATCAGTGGTTTAGGCGTGAATGAGCCTCAAACAAAGATCATTTTCATTATATCTTAATATATATAAATTACGTGTCACGTTGTTTGTCCGCAATGGTCTCCGACACAATGAACGGATTTTAATGGGGATTACTTCATAGAATTCGTCGCAGACCACCAGCGACCCGCCGCGTTTGGCACTACAAGTCAACAGATTGGGATAGGATGCGTTCCTTTTTTACATCCCTTGGGGCAAGGTTTGTTTCCCTTCGGATGATCCTAGTGCCTGCGCCATTGCAGTAGGCGATGTGATACTGCAGGGCATGGATATTTTTATACCAAGCTCTGTAGTACCGATCGGTGGCAGATCACAGCCCTGGTTCGATGCGTCAGTGAAAGCAGCATCTGACTGCAAAAAACAGGCGTATCGAACTTGGGTTGCGGCGCTGGGCACAAAGGATCTATAACCGTGCCTCCAGATTTTTTAAGCGGCAAATCGCTCGTGCGAAGTCTAAGTACGTCGTCAAAATCGGCGAGCAGCTTTCCAGTTACCCGACCGGAACACGCAAGTTCTGGTCGTTGTCGAAAGCTGCTCTTGGTAACTTCAACCAGCCGTCCATGCCGCCGTTGCACATGAGGAATGACACCCTGGCCCATACGGCAAAAGAGAAAGCCGAGCTCCTGTGCGCTCTTTTCGCCTCCAACTCGACTCTTGACGACAACGGAAAAACACCGCCGACCATCCCGCGGTGTCAGAGCTCTATGCCTGAAGTACAATTCAGACAGAAAACTATTAGGCGAGCTCTGTTTTCGTTGGACGTCAGGAAGTCGAGCGGGCCGGATGGCATTTCTCCAATCGTGCTTAGAACGTGTGCCCCTGAGTTGACGCCGGTGCTAACACGTTTATTCCGGCACTCTTATTCCAAAGGCGTAGTCCCTGACTCATGGAGCTCAGCCCTTGTCCATCCGATCCAAAAAAAAGGAGACAGTTCGGATCCGGCGAACTACAGGCCTATTGCTATCACCTCCCTGCTCTCCAAAATCATGGAGAGCATAATTAGCCACCAGCTTTTAGTATACCTAAAGGGTCACCAGTTGATCAACGACCGACAGTACGGCTTTCGCCATGGACGGTCGGCAGGTGATCTTCTGGTATACCTAACACATAGATGGGCGGCCGCTATTGAAAGCAAGGGGGAAGGCCTGGCAGTTAGCCTGGATATAGCGAAGGCCTTTGATCGTGTATGGCACAAGGCGCTCCTCTCAAAACTTCCATCATTTGGGCTTCCCGAGAGCTTGTGCAAGTGGACCTCCAGCTTCCTCACTGGGCGTAGCATACAGGTCGTTGTCGACGGATATTGCTCGAACCCGAAGCCCGTGAATGCTGGAGTGCCCCAAGGCTGTGTGCTATCTCTTACGCTGTTTCTTCTGCATATATATGATATGTTGGACACCTCCAACATGCATTGCTATGCAGATGACAGCACTGGTGATGCCGCATTTATCACGGGGAGTGTTCCGAAGAGCTGTTTAACCTGATTCCTGCCGCCGAATTTCACCATCGCACGACACGCCACAAGTTAGGATATCATCCCCACCATCTGGATGTGTGGCGGTCCTCCACAGTGCGGTTTTCAAGAAGCTTTCTCCCTCGTACTACAAAGCTGTGGAATGAGCTTCCTTGTGCGGTGTTTCCGGGACGATACGACATGGGTACCAAAAAAAGCGCGTACACCTTCCTTAAAGGCCGGCAACGCTCTTGTGATTCCTCTGGTGTTGCAAGAGAATGTGGGCGGCGGTGATCACTTAACACCAGGTGACCCGTACGCTCGTTTGTCCTCCTATTCCATAAAAAAAAATGCAGTTTAGTCCTACTTGAGAGATAGGATACTTTTTATTTCGATTTGGGACCCATAATTATTGTTTTGTATGGACATATTTTCTATGAGAGAATTTAGTGACGCACGCTTTGACAGTTCCAATTCTGAAACAATTTCACTATAACAACAGGGAGCATTTTTTACGAAATAATTCTTGATGTTTTGAAATATTATGTGCAAATTTCTAAGTCCAAAGTCGGGACCCATAATTATTTTAATTTTCAATATTTGTTTTGTATGAACATATATTCTGTGAGAGAATTTATTGACGCACTGTTTGACAGTTCTGCTGTGAAACAATTTCATTATAACAACAACGAGCATATGTTACGAAATAATTCTTGATGTTTTGAAACAAAATTGACAAATTCCTATAAAACAGTATTTTTTTATTATCTACAGAACAACGTCTTCCGTCTTTCAGCTAGTATATCTTTATACATATAATTCTTGTGTGCGTGTGTATGTCACTGAACTCCTCCTAGACGGCTGGACCGATTCTAATGAAACTTTCTGTGTGTATTCAGGTGGATTCGAGAATGGTTTAGATTCACAATTGAACTACCTCCTAAACGGCTGGACCGATTTTGATGATATTTTTGTGTGTTCCAGTGAATTTGAGATTGGTGTGTGTCTTCAGGTGGATTCGAAAATGGTTTAGATTCACAATTAAACAACCTCCTAAACGGCTGGACTGATTTTGATGACTTTTTTGTTTGTTTCAGTGAATTTGAGATTGGTTTAGATTCTCAATTCCGCCCATATAATATAATTCTCCTGCTCATGTGTATGTTAGTGAACTGCTCCTAACGGCTGGACCGATTTTTCAAATTTAAAACATGTGTACAGGACAACGTCTGTTGGGTCCACTAGTAATTATATAGATTTGTAGGTTTTCGAATTTCGTCATTTGATTCACAAATATTAACAGAAAGAAAAAAAAAATAAAAATAACTGGTAACAACATTTTTCTGACCTTTGCAATGTCATCAATATCAGTACATCATGTACAATGAGTACCAAAGAGATCTTCAGATTTCCACTTGTGGCGGTTTTTTGAAGTCCTAATATTACTACAGCATTAAGTAACGGATTCATGTCACTACGTCATCGAACAAAATGATATAAAATTTTATATATGTGTAATTAAAATATGTAGATGATCTTTGAAAAAAAAATTTGTTGAGATTTCATATAAAGCGCGATGAAACTGTTTGCCCGATCTTATTATAATATACTAGCTGACCCAGTAAACGTTGTATTGCCGATATTAAAATCGCAATACAAAAGTAACTGTTGATCGTAGATGGTTGAAAATTTGAAGTTGTATGTATTTTAATGCTGACTCATAATCAAACAAATTTAAAATAAAATGTAAAAAAATTTGGCGTGGACCACCCTTAACATTTAGGGGGATGAAGAATAGATGTTGTCCGATTCTCAGACCTACCCAATATGCACTCAAAATTTCATGAGAATCGGCCGTTTCGAAGGAGTTTAACTACAAACACCGCGACATGAGAATTTTATATATTAGATATTATCTATAGATCTATTATTATAACACAGACGACTTGCATTGAATGTGTGGACTATATCGTCTACCTATTTATATGCAAATTTCAGCTGTTAGCATAATCCATGTAATTTGGTCGACATTTTTTTTTATTAGATTGGGCAAACAGCAGATGGGCTACTAGAATCTAAGTGAAAACCATTGGCCATGGTATTAGCAATTCCAGAAAACGAATGGCAATAATTATCTACATAAATATTTAGTATGATAATTTACGGCCAATTAAGTAATGCATTTGAAAATTATGCTTTCAACATTTCCATAATATTTAATTGATACCAATTAAGATTAATTGAGGCCAAGTCACAGGCTAAGAGTACAGTTATTTTATTTCAATATAATATTTCATGTATAGATGTTAATATCCGAACGACCGAGCCTTGCTCGGATTTTTAAGAATGTACAAAACTTGATCAATAAAAAAACTAATAGGACACCTGGATTCGCACCCGGGTGTTCTGCTTTCCGGATTCACCCAATATCCCATCTGAGCTATTATAGTCTTGTATATAGTGGCGAAATTTACTTTTGTGTTCAAATGTTATTGTAGCTGTTTCTCATTAAAACACGGATAAAACTACATTTTTTTTTAAATTGAAACCTAGCTAAACCTATTTCTCGCCCCTGAAACGTATACTAAATTTCATTAAAATCGTTGGAGCCGTTTCCGAGATTCAGATTATATATATACAAGAATTGCTCGTTTAAAGATATAAGATAAATACAACCAGTGGCGTATTAAGAGAATTTCATGCCCTAAACAAACCATGCCTCCCTGTAGGTATTACAATAAAATGCTCAAGTAATTATTAGGTTTATTTATTAGGTAAATGGGCAGTAGGTCTTAGGTAGTGAAAATGACCGCCCATGTACATTCGCAACACCAAAAGTTACGTTCCGATTACGACCGACCAAGAGATGCGCGATTCTCGTCCTTTAAAGTACATTTATGCTCCAAGCTCGAATAAATCTAAGTCGTATTTATTCGCGCGGGTTTTCAAATATAATTTATTAATCCTTTCATGTGCTAGAAATTTTATTTTCCGATGCTTTTCATGGTGGCCCAGAGACGGTATCAGAGATAAAGGCAGGATGATAATTTCTAGCTTAACCTGAAAATTAAAAAATGTTACACAGGGTCCGATTTAATGACCCTATTATTTCTATATCTTCTCTGTATTTATTTATCTCCTTATTGCCCCAAGGTGTGTGCTATCTCCCACGCTGTTTCTTCTGCATATCAATGATATGTTGGACACCTCCAACATACACTGCCATGCAGACGACAGCACTGGTGATGCCGTATACACGGGCCATGCAGGTCTCTCTCGCGAAATCGTAGACCAATGCCGGGAGAAACTTGTGTCTGAGTCCTCTCTAGAGAAGCGGAATAGGGTAAATTGAAACTTACCCCCAGAAGACCCACGTTCGTTTACAACAACACTCCTGTGATTCTTCTGATGTTTTAAGAGAATGTGAGTGGTGGTGCTCACCTAACACCAGATGACCCATATGCTTGTATGTCCTTCTTTTCCATAAAAAAAAATGAGAAACTAGATAGACTCAAGTCCACATTTTCTAGGAATAATCTATGATGCTAAGTTCAATGGGACCCACATATTATTGATTACTTATTAGAAAAGAAGATACAATTGTTAACAGGCATTGATTTGTGTAGTTAAGAGTTTTGTAGATATAGGTGACAACTAAATAAAATGAGTCCTAGAAAGCCACCTAGATCTAGATTAAAGATTTTTAAGTTATGACCAGAAAATCTCCTTCATATGTTTAAAATTAAAGTTATCTTCTATATTTATATTTTTATATAATATTTATATATATGTTTTTTATAATCACTATATAAATAATACCTTTATTAATTTACAGTGTGTGTGGTTATGATGCATGTACTTAATAACTCTTGTGTTTTTACTAATGTAAAAGTAAGTTAATGTATGTATATAATATGTCTGTTACTTATGTTGACTTACTTGTGTAAGGCATTAAGTATGTAATGTCTGAGTATTTTTGTTTGCATCACTTTACAAAAATTGTAATTGAAATTATTTGTAAGATGATGAAGTTGTAAACGTTGATTTAAATGAGTGTCAAATAAGTTTCTTGTGCCTTCATCTTATGAATAAGCTCAACCTTTTCCAAAGTGGTGGTAAATGTAAAAAGAAAAGAAAACTTATAACAGTCAGTAGTGTTATTTCATGGATAAAGTGATTTTGATTCAAAGATGATTAACAGTTACCATTACATACATTATTACATGTGTCCAAAAAATTTCCCACAAAAATATCCAGTCTGTTAAAAAATCTGCAAAGCTGTCAGAATTTCTACATGTGACATAATGTGATTATAGTGATAAGTATAATATTTGTAATTACTGCAGTTAATGAGCCCAGAATATTTTAGGATTTTCTAAAAGTTTATACATTTATGTAAAGAAGAAATACAGCCCATGCCTGCAGATTATTTAGGTAACAATTCACTCTGGAGAAATCTAAGCACAAGAGAGCCAAAGTAGCAAGTAGTTTTGAAGTAACCCATCTGGTTCTTTAGCTTTTTTTTAATATATATGAATTAAAAGCCTGTTTATTTCTGGATTACCATTAAAAATATTACAAGAGACATTCTTTCGATTTTAGATTATGTATGGACCTCTAAGGTTAAAGGCCTGTTTCAGAGACTGCCATTTTGTTCTATCCTGGACGCTCCATACCCAGCTAGGCTATTTTGTTTTTAACTTGATTCCTAGACAAAAGTCATGCTTACAAATTTTTTCATATGGCTTGATAGTTGCAATTGCATTTCTTTTGATCTTTAGATTAAGAAATATAAACTTAATTTTTGATAGTTTTATAAGGGAGATTAATAATTAATATGAATTCTGATATTTTGTTTACCTGTGCCTATTATGGTAATTTTTATACAATTATAATATTTTGCACTTGGCTTTAGTAACTTATTTAATCATTATCACCAACAACTGTCACTAGAGAAGGCTATTGAAACAAATGTTTATAAAGTACTAACTACTACTTGTATGGATACTAGAAGTTTTAAATTGCAATATTAATCTCATAAACAAATGTCAGGTAATTGTAGTTTACTAAAAAGAAAACTAAATACACCTAGATAGCAATAGTATCAGATAATACTTGCCTCATCCCACTTGATGAACTTTTCGCCATCCTGTAAAGCTTTAGACACCTCTATCGGTTTCAAAGAGATACCAGTTATCTTGGCTCCCGTACTCATGGTTGATATCTAGCACTGTGAGACAAAAATCATTACACTTTGTATATAAAAACAGTCATCTTCCTCCTTTGGATATAAGTCTGAGATAATAATCAGAGAAATCAACGAAAAATATTGTTTTCATGAATTCACTCTTACTAACTGATTTAAAATTAACAATGATGTGTAAGAATTTTATTAATTAAGGCAAGTTTATTTTGATATAAAAAACGATTGGTTTCTGAATTTTTACGAGAACTAAAACCGGACATCACCACTATCCACGATCCACATAGCAGATCCGATACTGTACACAGATGACAGAACACTATTCGTTAGAGTAAAAATATTCTTTGACACTATTACTCTGACGTTATACTGTTCGGCCTCCGAACCCAAAGAGGATGTAAATACACATCCGAACCGAACTCTGATCCTGACTGATGAACGAGAATTTTCCCCAGATTGTATATAATTTTTTGAAGAAACTCATTTGTTATAATTTTTCCAAATAAATTTAGGTGAGTAGTTATTGAATAGAACTGAATAAAATCACTTAATTTTTCTTGCATTCACTGTTTAAGCATTCAGCAGACAATAAAATACAGTATTTAACAAAATGTTATGGAGATTATATACCACAATTTCATTACAAAAAAGGGATCATAATATAAATCTTTTTATGCTGGAACATTACTGAATTCCTACATATTCGGTTTTTCAAAAATCCCACCTAAACCATGAACATGTTGCGAGGAATGAGAAACACTGGTGCGATTCATTTTTTTGTGTTCATAAATGGTAAAAACCTTGTATAAACTTACATAAGCATCATTTGGTAGTCTTCAACCGCGCGTTATTCTGATCGCACAATTCAAATAACATTAATATGTGTGATCGTATCCTAATTTTTGCCTTAAGATTTAATGCCCTTTATTCCAAGCTTCAAGGAAGTCTCTTGTTAAGCCTTAAAGGCTTCCGCATCAAAAATATTCTTGATTAGCTCAACTCCTGCATTTGTTGGTGAAATTAACCTCAATAAATAAATAAATTTTGACATTGAGATGGATTGGACCTTGAAGTAGGTACCTTTTGTATTTATGTGCTTATTGGACAAAAACTCTACATTCAGTCTGTGATTATATATTAAAATGCCACCACAATAATGTGATAATATTTTGCGTTCTCGTGTAACGCCTAAGTGCTCTAAGAAACGATTTCTAGGAACAAATTGTATGTTTATTGGTATTTAAAAAAAAATATCATCGTGTTCCTACCGGTAGAAAAAAGTCAGTTTCCCAAGATTTCCTCACAGATTTCGATTCTACAAACATTTGATTTTTCCTCAGAATGGGTAAAAACTCCTAACGCTGGAAACGCTGGTCGTGACGTATCGAACATGAGAAAATAATTATGTCACTTGTCAAAATTGACACTTACCTGCTATTGATATCTAACTGACACTAAAAATCGTAGAATCTCAGAAGTCAAAGCAATTATCAAGCCTAGAGAAGTAACAATAAGTTGCACTGTTTACGGGCTTGACTTTCTAACTTACGCGAAACGCAATGCACTGAAAAAAGACAGACATATCTCACCTTGTCTGTCTTGAAATGCAAAACAATAACTTGAAGCCATTTTATTTCATTTTTATATTTGGTCACCAGTCTGATGGTCATTCTGTGTGGGATTTAAAACTGTTACAGCGAATAAAAGTGCGTATTTGTTAATATTGTTCGTTTCCGAAAACGCATTTAATCAAAAATAAACCGTAGCATTGAGAAATCAGATGAAAACGGTTTTTATTGAAAAGTAAAAATTTTAAATGTGTTTTGAGGTATTTTTGATTTATGTGTTATAAAATATTGGATTTTGAATTTACTTATGTTTATGCTTTCCGTGTTTAAATAAATAAACTCATATTAAAGCCACTTTTTACAAAAATATGTTAAACATTGGTTTCATACTGTTATGCAGCTGCAGACACTGTTGTTATCGATAAAAATCTAGATTAAGGATTGGTGTCTGCTGCGCTCCAACTAGATACTGCGCTACCTAAGAACAATAGCTTTTTTATTGCGGCAATAGTTGATGCTTGTGTGCGTGGCATCTTGACACACAATGCCTGGCATCTTTCAAATTTTGTAACATACGCTTAGTATTATTTTACATTGAAATTAATAAAATACAAAATACGTATCTACTGATGATATGTGATTCCAGTGTCTTTTTCTTGTAGCATTCTTTTTACAAAGTTTTACTACGCAACCAGGCATTTTAGTTACAATTATTAGCAAAGTTTGACCGAACATGTGGCACGTCAACGTCACACATTGTTCGAGACTGGCTCGAGTAAATATAGTTTCGTGAGAGTTTAGTTAGGTTCTGATTAAAGGATCCGTGACAAAGTAACGGAACTCGTCAATTCTTAGGATCAAATTAACGATACTCGTTACGCCTACCGAAACGTCGTTATGGTCAAGTAATAGTCGAATATGATGATCAATGGAACTCCTTAACGAAGGGTTCCTCCACTCCTTTAAGGGTGCGATCTGTGGCAAAATTTCTAACTTTCTGTAATCAAATTGAAATGCGCTTACGTTCATTGCTGAATTGCAATTTTAGTGAATCTAGACATATTTAGACAAATATATTAATAAAAATAAAAAGATCGGTCTGGCAACTGGCACTCAATAAGTCAATAGTCAAGTTTTATTTGACGAAATGAAAATATTAAATAAAGTGTTTCTAAGCGAAATAACGTATCACAAGCATAATGGCTTTTAATGATAATTTTATTTCATATTTTACAATTTTCTATTTGTATATGTTTCTAAATAGCACTTCAACTACTATTTTTACAATAAAATGAATCATCACATAAGTAATTGTATTCCGCTTTCGTGTCACAAAATTTGAGAATGTCAACTAATAAATTGTGATTAGCCTTTCATAACGGTCACTAAGTCATAACAGACAAACCATGTGCCAAACATTACAGAAGAGGAGCCCAAGCGGGGATTTGGATATATTCAAATGCGTCAGAATAACAAAAGAGGGACGAACTTGCACATTGGACCCAACACACCAGAGCCCTGTATATAAGGTGGAACTTCTATTGCAGCCCATCAGATCAGTAATTAAATATTTATTGAGCATCGCTATTATGAACTGGAGACGCCTCCTAAAGATCCCGTGGACGGCATTTCGCACCAATGTATCCATCCTCAAAGAGCTTCGTATTAAAGACAGACTATCGTCAACTGTGCAACTAAGAATACTGAAGTTCTTTGGTCACGTCTCTAGAAATGAGAACTCGATGGAGAGACTGGTAGTTCAGGGCCAGGTGGAAGGCAAGAGAGCACGCGGTCGATCGCCAACCCGCTGGTTAGACGCCATCACAAAGGCTACTGAGTCCACCATAGTCCAGTGTACTCGCAACGCCTCTAACCGTCAGAAATGGAAGCACATCGCCAGGAGATCTACCCTCAGAAAGGATGTTGACCCACCGAACACTCCACCATGTACCTCGTCAGCGCAACCACGACCACTCTGACAAGAGTGTCCGACGAAGAAGAATTATGAACATTATTTTTTGTTATTTTCTTGAGTTCTCGTGACCGGCTTCGTCATGCTTGTATGTCACTGCTCGTGGCGGCGACGTGGGACCGGTCGTTCCGTTACCTAAAATATAGTATATATAACCATATATTATTAGATTTTAATGATTATTATTATTATAGTTGAGGGAGGCGATGGCTGGCTCATGCGTCATGCTCGTGAACGGGCTCTAATTGTGATGGCAGGATGATCCTGTTACTCTGCTTCATGTTTTTAAAATTAAAGTTATAATATTTTTATAATCGCTAATAAAATACTCGCATAATAACCTTTATTTATTTACGGTGTGTGTGGATTGATACATCTACTGTACTCCAATAGCTGTTGTTTTTACGTACATATTAATTTACATTTAACTACACCCATGCTTCAAATCCTCTAATAAAGATTCTGAAACAGCTTATTGCCAACATTAAAACACCCAATGTCCTAATAATCATTACATCATCCAAACGAGTGTTGTAATGTTGTACTGAATTTCACAACAACACTCCGTTGTTTTTTTTTCGATCTCTTCATGCGCGATGTTTCAACAGACAGCCACATTCTTATTGCTCGATGCGTGGTGCCTGTATGAATTTCAAAAAAAGGACATTTTCGTTTACTCGCGTTCCACACAACCAGAACTTCGCGCGCCGTAAAAAGAAGTATGTTATTCGAATCCGCGCCATTTTTCTTCGATATTTTTATGTTTTGTTTACAAAAAATGAGCTATTCAAGCTTTGAAAACACACTTCCAGATTTTTTAAACGCTGCAAATTACGACTAAAATATTTTTTTCAATTATACTTAGTTTTATAGTATATAATCAGTAATGGGTGATATTAGGTTAAAACTAGGACAGGCTGTTTTAATTTTAGCAGTAAGCTAATTGTTTCAGAATCTTTTACAGGATTCATATTATGGGTGTAGATAAATAACTATTACTTTTTTGTCTTACTCGTGATACAAGGAAAGCATTTTTGTTGCATCACATTACATATATGGTAAAAATAATGCAATTGTAATAATTGTAAGACAATGAAGCCGAAACTGTTGATTTAGAAGAGGCGATGAGTTTCTTGCAACTTTTCCGAAGTGGAGGTGGTAAATGTAAAAAGAGACTTTTGACAGTGATTAGCGTCATTCCTTTGAACTAACTGAATATCTAGAATAATATATTATCTGGATTTATGTTAGTAGTAAAAATATTGAGTGGCGACAGTGGTTCCCAGACAAATTACGCGTGATGTGTATTATCTATTTTCCCTGTTCTGTGGTTTTACCTTTATTTTATGCTACAGTAAAATATTAAACATAAACCGAAAACCATATCTTGTATTAATAATTTCAACCAATAAATCTATACCTATAAAAGTGAGCAGATTTAGCCGCCATTGATTCGAGCGCGACTGTGTGTTCTGTTTTTAAAGTGATAACCCTCACTTCTAGGATTAATACACAAACAAAATTTGAAAACAAAATTTTATGAACAATGCGGGACTCGAACCCACGACCTCTGGCGTTCCGTGCCAACTGAGCTAACCGTTCGAGTGACGTATCGTCATAAAATCTTGTATGCTTTGTTCAACTCTCAGGTTGTGGCTTCATCTACAGGATCTACTTTACAGTTGATAACCTGCTCAACCCCAATATTTGCATATTAGGAAATTGACTTGAGATGTCGCTCTTGTTAATCTAAATTATTTTGTTGTGTTTGAATTGCGCGATCTAATTCGCTTCATTTGGCCACATACAACATTATTATTGATAGAATGATAACTTGATATCAATGAAAACGCAAGTTGTACCATTGTCGCCCCCTCTTTCAATGTATTATCATAATATTTAAAACTACTTAAAGTTGTACAGGAAGAAAATAAAATCAAAGTACACTTATTAATTTATTGATCAGAGACATTCACACATCAACATCAACTTTTAACACTTGACAAGAAGCTTAATCAATAATGGAATTTATATTTTCGAGATTTCTTATAGTAATATACAAAGAGCAGAAATTTCATCATAATTTGTGACGTTTCCTTCCGCGAAAAATTAATAAACAAAATCCGATGCAAAATACCTATCAATTAAGAGCTGCTATAAAAATTACTAAACCCTAATTCTGTCAGCTTTAGTCCCTGGCATATCACAAGAGTTGAATGGAAATGATTATATAAAAAAATACAAAAATTATAACTATGACAATATACTAATAAGAAAATGCTACAAAAATATTCGAGGCTTATAAAAGCTGTACAATCTGTTTATAATAAATTTGTATCTAAATATTAATCATAATATTAGACCAGGTTTAGCATTAACTAATATATCGATGAGCAAACAATAAGTCGTACGCGTGTTACTTGATATGGAATGTCTCACTCGTGTTCACTGTTAAGATAGTTGTGGGATAATACCGGACCTCACATATACTGTGCCACTGTAAATTTCATAAAAATGTATAAAATTACAAAAACCTTACCAAATCATTTCACGGACATAATAATAATAATAATAAATGTAGAAATGACAATAATAATCATTGTAATAGTTGTATATTAATATCAAATCTTATTAGTCTACATGTAAGTATGATGGAATATTCTACTTGTTGCAGTCCCCCGGGCACCCTCTGCAACAACTACATAGATACAAATACTACAATCTAATCAAATATCAATATCATATAGTTTAATGAAGTCTGTATATGCATAAAAACTGTATAAGTTTGATCAAAAACTTGGCCACTCAACATTACATTTAATTTTCCATTATTTTACGACCTAAATCAAAAAATTGCCTAACCATAATAATTATATCTCACTTGCCATAGGATCAACTTATCAATAATAATAATTCAAATTCATAAATGCTTGCATTATTAGAGAGAGCTCGAACCAAAGTAAATCATACAACTTATGGTAAAATAATAGAATAATTTTCAACATACGAGTGTGAAACACAGAGTACATGAAATGATAATAATCCTCTTTAACAAAAACGTCATTTTCGTTTTAACTAACGCAAGATTTAAGATGAGCAAATTAATTCATATTGTTCAGAAAATATTCATAATAATATATATATACAAAAAAGATTTAAATTATTGATTTATAATAATATCGAAATTTTGTGCAAGTTTAACACCATCACTGAATTAATAACAAAATATTACGTTTTGTTAACATAATAATTATTAGGTCTTACCGGAATTTAGAAACATTCAAATTGTTTGGAAATAAAGTTATGTACCAAATAAATTTATAATTATTGAGTTTATAATATTAGAAAGAAGTCAAATGTATCAGCAAAGTATTTAAAGAGAGCCACGCGCCCATCACAACTAATACCCCTGTAATAATGGCACCAACTTATCGCACCGTATACTGCCTACATAACTTTGTTATTGTATATATAATTATAAAAGATCAATCCTACCGAATTAAAATGTATAAAATCTTAATTTTAGATAAGCAAGCACACTAAACTTAAACTATAAACATTCTATATGTCCCAATGGTCGGTCACCTTACATTACCAACTGAATATTTTTTCAAGATCGAACTAAGTTCGATGTACTGCATGGAACGAAAATAGAATAAATTAAAGGCTCTTTTTCAAACAATTATTGATTTGTTACCACCATTAGTGGTGTGACTTTCTGGTGCTTTAGTTATCTACTGCAACATCCATTGTTGTCTCCTGCAAAACAATTAATAGCAACTTTTATATTGAGTACAAATTAAAACAAATAATTATAATAACAGGGAGGTTGTCAATGTCCAGTTGGGTGCAACAAAATCATATTACTGTCCCCCATCATATTACATGTTTAGCATATTTTTATGGAAGAGAGGACAAACAAGCGTACGAGTCACCCGATGTTAAGTGATCCCCGCCGAGTACAATATATTGCAACACCAGAGGAATTACCAGTGCTTTCTTGGCCTTTTAAATAGCACTTTTTTTAAGGCAAAAACGACATTTATTTTCTCATTAATTGATTCCTTCGGAATTCTTTTGTGATTTCTAATATACTAGACACTACTACCGCTTTGGAAACAAATGGCACTCTGAGAGAGAAGAAGCGGCGCAAGATGACATGGGTATGTTTTTTTTATATGAGAGGGGGCATATGGGCAAGAGGCTCACGGGATGGGGAGAGGTGAGGCAACCGCCCATGGACATCCGCAACAACAGGTCTGTCAAGAAATGCGTTGCCGGCCTTTAAGGTGGGAGTATGCTTTTTTCTTGAAGGTCCCTAAGTCGTATCTGTTCGGGAAGACCGCTGCCGGTAGTTGATTCCACAAAGTGGCTGTGCGAGGCAAGAAGTTTAGAACAAAACGCGCGGTTGTGGAATGCCAGACATCT
Source organism: Leptidea sinapis (assembly GCF_905404315.1). Classification (NCBI taxonomy): domain Eukaryota; kingdom Metazoa; phylum Arthropoda; class Insecta; order Lepidoptera; family Pieridae; genus Leptidea; species Leptidea sinapis. Next base: position 4,461,802 of record NC_066288.1, on the reverse strand, counting down.
ACGTGATGCGGATGGTACTTTGCACGTAATGTCCGGTGGTGGAATTCGGCCGCTGGAATCAACCCGAACAGCTCCTCTGAGGTAAGTAAATAAATGCGGTAGAAGATGTAGAGAGAACCCACATCTCTACGCAATGCTAGAGAATCAAGCCGATCGGAGAAGACTTAATCGTCGATGATTCGAGCCGCTCTTCGTTGTATGCGGTCAAATGGAAGAAGCTGTTATGGGGAGCACCCGCCCAGAGGTAAGAACAGTACAGTACAAAAAAGTCGTATCGTGAAATGAGCTTATTTCACAACGTGGTCGTGCGTGGAAGAAAGTTCCTTCAAAACGGGACTGTGAGGAACGCCACACATCCACATGGGGGGGATGAGATCCTATTTTAAGCCTGTCGTGCGAAGGTGAAATCCGAAATAAAGCGACGTGTCTACACAACGCCACGTTATCGAGCCGTTCACAGAACACTGGGTCCTCATCAATTCTAGCAGCTCTGCGTTGCACGCGGTAAATGGTTAGAAGTATTCCTCTATTTATGACGCCCAGCCTCTTCGAAGCCAATTTGACTTTACCCTCCAGGTGACCGCGCAATTTGCAATCGCTTGAGATTTCAAAACCCAGAATTCCGATACCAGGCGAGGCCTTAAGGGAAGTGTTTTCGAAGAGCGGTGATACGACAAATGGGGATTTTTTTTTGTGGTAAACACTCAAGCTTGAGTCTTCTGGGGGTTAAACTGGACTAGGTTTATTTTACCCCATCCTGCCACTCTCAAAAGAGGACTCGATAGGAGTTGCAAGTTTCTTCTTAAACTTAAACCTAACCAATGGAGGCACCCATATTAGACTGAGAGAGAGACTAATTATTATGTAATGGATTAGGTAAACAAGGGTACATCATTACTTAATTTTTGTTGGAAGAAAAGTAACTTAAAATGTTTATCAAAGTGGTTATATATATATAAAAAATATTAATATATACCTTCTAAACATTGCTTGTCAAGTTGAGATGAACCTATATTGGGATGTACTAAGAGCCCATCTTAAGAGCATCAAGAATAAGAGACCTTTGGAAAGGACTCATGCGTATATGCGTCTGTATATTGTGAGAATCAGGCATGATTATAAAATTATATAGAAAGTAACAATCACAATGGAATAATGTACTTTCCAGCGTCTTTGCTTAGTTTGCCTCCAGATCAATTTAACAACAAGTATCTCAAAAAAACCAAGCATCTGTTGTTGAGAGGAGTATAGCTCGGCTCAAATTATATTGTGGCCCGGAATACAACAGGAGACTATTGAATACATGAGAACAGCTCTCGGAAATGTTCAATACAATCATTCAAGCAGAATATATTGGTATTACCAATGATGGTGGTATACATAGATGTAATGGGTATGATTATGAAAAATATTTTCTACAGTGCCCCTAAAAGTTATATAAGACAACAGCGATATAATCTCTATCTAATCCATTGCAAATAAGCACAGGGTAACCCTACAATAGATCATAGAACACAGTGGCCTAGCCCAAAGGGAATCAAAGAGAATAGAGTATATAGTAGGACTGTCTAAATGCCAAGGTTATTTGGTTGTATTGTGCTTGTGTTCTTCTCTGTAATGCGCTAAGGATATCACTGAGAGTCAAGTACAAGTCTTCAGTCACAAAAAGAAAATAATATTACCGTTATGGTGCTCACATCAGGCACAGATGTGATTTCAGGAATCAAATCCGCCATTTTATCTGCTACAGGCATTATATCCTAAAACATAAATATAATTTAAGACTAATTATTTGGCATCACACTAATATTATTCCAATTAGATTTGGTAATTTTATAATTATAGAAACCCCCTAGTAGTTCATAAAAAAACATAACATTGTTAAATTAACAAACAGTGCAAAAGAAAGTAAAAGTGAATATATAATTTTGTTACTTCTGCTGTAAATTTTCTATAATTTTTTTCTAATATTTACATAATATGGCATTCAAATAATCTAATGAGTTCAAAGCAACAACATGCGGGTGTGATAAAATTTACAGCAACAACATTGCACAGGATAGGAAAGGCTAAGGAGAGGAGAGCAATCAAATGAAGATAATATACATAGAGATGACGGTGGTTTTCCAAATCTTCTGGTTATTCACAATTCACTCATGCTGAGAAAGATATGCACATGTAACTAAAATACAGGAACTGTTATGGTATTAAAATGCTCCATTAATTACATAATATCTAATCCTCTACAAGAGCTAATCCGGCGTATTCACCTGTGGGATGGCAGTTTGTTCGCGGGCCAGCTCTGGAGTGGCCGGGGGTGATATATCTGCCTCAGTTGGACAGAGCTCGCTTGGAGGTAACGGGAATGACTCTGATACTTCATCATTCTCAAAACCGGCCTGGGGTTGCTCCACATCTTCCGACAGAGAGGGTGGTAGTGAGTCCTCTGTTATCACAACAGCCTTGTCTGTATCAATCAATTCAACAGCTGGTGGAGTTCTGTCACCATTTGTTAGAGATGTTCCATTGAGCACACAGATATTATCTATAACATTTACAATTTCTTTGGTTGCTTCAGCAGTTTGTGTGCATTCTGTGTCACTTTCAGTAATCACGCTAGCATCCACATCTGATGATTTTGATTCGCAAATGCCACTGTCCTGTTCAAAAGTATTACTTAATTCTTTTGTTGTATCCTGTTGCAATATATTGATATTGTTTAAGGCATCTTGTTTCTCATTAATAGCTTCTGAGATACTGCTCTCTAATGATTCCATTTCATTTACTACTTCAGATTTGGTTAAATTTTCTTCTACAACATTTGCTTGGTTATCAACAGTTACAGCGTCATTGTTCATTTGCTCCTTGGCTTCCATGGAAATATCTTCGTCATGTACAACATTGCTTAATATGCTATCAGGCTTCTCTTCTGTGGGCAGTAATTTTTCGGATACATTTGTATCTGTAGTTTGGGTTTCAGGGGTATCAATTATAGGAACGGGAGAAACGTCGCTTTTACCATCTGTAATTGTTGTTTCATTGATTTCAGACAATGTGGAACTTACTTTGATATTTTCTGCAAGTAACTCTGGATCAACTGATGGCTTATTATCGGGTGCAATATGTGTAATACCATTAGTAGCGTGTGAAGCGTCAGAGGGTTCTGGAGCCATGGTGGTAGCGGCAAAGGAAGCCACAGACGAAGGAGGAGGATAGGCAGGAAGTGGTGGAGGTGTGGATTCTAACAAAGGCGGTTGCTCAACACAAACCTCGTTTTGAATGATTGTTTCAGATGCAGGTACTTTTTCGACGATATCATTCTTAGACTCTTCAATCTTGTTTGAGTCAATTTCTGGAATTTCTGGAACAGGTACAACCTGCTTTGTTTCTTCAGGAGTAAGTCGTTCCACAGGCAAACTTTCAGTTTCAACCTCCTTTATTGGCTCGGGACTGACACCAATCTGTTTCTCAATTTTTGGTTCCTCTGAAATAGGTATTTCGTCTTTAGGTGTCTCAGGTGTGCTGCTTCCATTTGTAAGGGGTTCTGTAACTGGAGTTTCGGGTGTTTTCTCATCTTTATTTTCTGGTACAGATTTGACATCCTCATTTGATTCCTGAGATAAAACTTCAGCACCAGCCGGAACAGCCTCCACAGCCTGGAGAATAATCAATAGAGTTTATTAGTAAAAAATATTAGGAACCCTCATAACATACATTCGAAATAAAATTATTAGTAACTATTATTTTATTAATTATTAATTAATCATCCAAATGTTACCATGACTTGGACCATTATAATGCTGCAAAAGTGTGTGTGCTCAGAAGAATTTAGACTATAACTGATGTAATAATATAAGCGAGTATCATTTAAAGGTTTAAAATGTAATGCTTCACTGCTTGTCTCATACAAACATGGATACACTTCAATGATCGGATCATATATATAAATGGAGTATTGAATTGCTTTTAACCCAGTCACCTATACATATGTGTTTTTCTGACCCGGCAAACATTGTATATAAAAATTGCTATAAAAAAGTTTAAGGGTATAAAAATAGATTAAGGCTGATTATGAGATCTACCAAATAATTAAATACTTTAATTTTGTATATTGTAATACAAAATTACAAAATTAAAGTATTAAGATAGATATAGCACATTATCTTTAAGAGATAGACATTTGCCATCGAGATTTTTTCTGTAGACCTATATAAGATACACAACTGTACCTATAAATTATTTTGTTATATCTCAAACGGTTTTCAACAACGGTTGTCTCCAACAAATATCGTTAACGTTTACAGAAACTTAACAAACCAAATACTAAAACCTTCCTAATCCATTGGTGAAAACAGCATGATAATCGGTGCAGTAGTTGAGTTTATCGCGAACAGACAGACAGACGCGGCGGAGAACGTTGTTTTATAATATGTAGTGATGATAGACCACGTAGCCAACCGTCAAAATGTACATGACGCCTCGTAATTTACGCAATTTGTGTATATTTATTTATTATTTACAAGTTGGGTTGTATTAAGAAAATTTAATCTTATCGAATGTAAAGAACAGCTTGTTGGCTTTAGCTTTACCTAACAATATCGGCAGATAATATTTCAAGAATGTCTGCGACTGTTTCTTGTATTAACTTGCATATTCGATATTCAGTACAACATATGGAGAGACTTGCAAAGTGTGGCCCGCTCGCCAGTTCAGATATACAAACGACGAATATGGGTGAACTCAAAAGAGCTTCTCGAGCTTAGCACGAACGAGAAGCTGAAGGTGAAATTTATAAAAAAGCTGCAGCTAGAAATACCCGACAAATATCCCCTTGACTGTGGGAAATTGCAACAAATCTTTTGTCGAAAAAAGTTTTAGTATCGTTACAAACCTGTTAACAAAAAAAAGGAGGAGATCGAACATCACGGAACGGGGATAACCCCTACTTAACCGAATATTGATAATTTGTTGTCAATACATTAAGAGCATCCCTCCCATTAAAATTGCCTAATGTAGTAGCATGTGGTTCAACCGAAACCAGTAAAATTTTGAAATTGCTTTACGAGAAAAAGTATAGGAATATCTGACTAGACCGACAAGCGGGCTGCTCTTACTTTGCCTTTATTTACTATTTTTGAGATGATCGCATCAGACAGTATATTTCACATTCCCGAAACACTGTGTCAAAACACAGATACGAAGTCTGTCAATCTAACGCCAGTTTAGATACGGTTTCGCTCCATCGGTCATAGAGTTACTTTGAAGCTAAGCATGACCTTGCTTTCCAGATGACTTTTAAATACTGGGCGAGACATGAATAAAGTGTAAAAGACTTAATTTAGAATACACCCACCCCGAATCAGGATAGGATCGAGAATTTTGAATAAAAAAATCAATATGATATCGGTAGCTGTATTCTGGATTGAACTCTTGTATTGTTTCGTAAAGTAATTCAAATTTCTATATAAGAAGCTAAATTTCATAGCTGCGGACGGACAAGAAGACGTTAAAACAATGGCATATTTCAAGAATGTTATTCACACTGAGTTCCATATTCAGTTTCCAGTTACGCACAGTAATTATACCACCGTGCACCGGTGAGCAATGTGTAAAGCAATAAAATGATATGCGCCTTCAAGGTCGTCTTTGTTTACTGGAATGGAAAAGTATATCAGCGACATGGCTCAGGGCGCATTTAATTAATTTAAATAATGTTATAATCTATCATTCAAAAGAATTTTTATGGATGAGGACGACAAATGAGAATGTAAATTTATTCTGGGTCACCTGATGCTAAGTGATCACCGCGGCTAATACTCTTGTAACACCAGAGGAATTACAAGAACGTTGCAGATCTTATAAAGCGTCGAATAAAAGTATCTACTTATGAATTCAAAAACCGAAAACACATAGGAACTGGGCCCTGTGGTGATAGTCAACGGTTCTACTATTTGCGCCACCGATGCTTTTGTATAAAATGACCGCATTACCGTAATACATACAGATAACATAGAACAGAATAGCGTATGATCAACTCGCAGCATCGGCGAAATCCTAAAGGTAATCGTTGAGACAATAAAAGCCACAAATATTGCTGTAGACTCTCACGGGTGTTGTAAAATTTTAGATAAATGGAATTTGTTGTTTATAAAACAATGTTGTGTAAATAAATATTTATAATAGATGGTACTACAATACAAAAACAAGAAATGATCCCTTGGAATTTGCTTTATGAAAAAGTAATCTTCAATACTTGGAACCCTTACTAAAGTTAGTCAACTACATTGTAATACTGTATTCGGAATTTCGGTACGGTTCAGAGAATAGATATACAGTCAAATTAAATGCTTATACCAGTGCACCAACATCCGAATGCGGCGCACAGGAAGCTAGCTATTCTTTGTCTAAAATACATCACGTGTGTATGTCTATTGTGTTCATGTTATGCTTGTTTATACAACTCTCCAACCGTGTCGGTCAATATCGGAAAATACCGTCGTTTCGTCCCCCTGCCGTTCGCATGACACAAAGTTTTAACATCCCTACACTTTACGAGCAACTTAAATTAAAACGGGCACTTTAATATAAATCTAATAGTAACAAAAAGATAGTGAAAAAGACTGTACATCTACAAAAAATTTAATTCGTAGTACGATTTCGTGTCTTACATTACATTATTGCCTTTTAATTTCGAATACATATCGGGTCTATTTTAACGCTGTTGTCACATATTATGTTAACGTCGCATAACCGATGGACTGTAAAGAATGCCGATTCGAATATTTTACGAATTAAATCAATTGAGACAAACTTTCTAGCAATGTTATGCTATGAGTAACATTATTTATGTAGCGATATACACGTAAATATTAACAGAACTATCAGGTCGTTTTAGTTCGATAACATTATCCCCACAATAACGGTAATCACTAAATGACTCACCGACACTACATAGACATGTCACAATGGCTTTCCGATTATGGAAACGATTTTCCGCTCTATAATTACGTACCTACCTGGCTATTTACCGTAGTGTAGGTTAGCCGCGAGTGTATTATATGCTATTGTTCTCAATTGCAAAAAAAACTGTTTTGAATACCGTTTTTATGTTTGCAGTCTGGAGGCACCGATGCATCAATAATCAATATAATTTCCGGATAGCGTATACAAAGAGAAATGTCTAATGTATCAATATCTTCTATTAGTTGTTGATACATTAACTCTGACAGAAAGAAAATTATGGATAAAGTCACCTTGGTTCGTAAATATCATTCTTGTACTTTCGACATCGAGGAGAACGAATAACTAAAATATCTACTTTATATTTGTTAATGGACAAAATACATTAAAAGCATAATACATCATTTGTATGAATCATCGCAGGAAACGGAGGGGTTAGGGTGGCGAATGGCGAAGGACACTGGGGAAGAAACCCCTTAACAGACTAAATGTTTTATACATTAATTTTACACTTAGCAGAAATTTTTCATACTTTCTAATCTTGAACTTTTTCTTTAAGTCTCGAAAGTAGTGAAGTTAATGAACATGTAAGTCAAGAAGTGAAAACAAAATAGTTGTAGGTAATAGATATTACAATATACTTAAAGATATTTTGGAAAACATTACGCGAATTTGATAACTAGCTGTGGTAGCGTTAAAGTTAGGACTTTGATTGTAGGTTTAGTAATGGATTCCCAAACACTATTAATAGGTCTACGAATAACAAGAAAACAACGGTGATGAATACTTTTGTTAGAAGATTTGCAAGATACCTAAAAAACACTATTTTCAGCATTCATTTGGATCGGACATAGTATTCAAAGCGAGTCGAGCCGACATTACCCGAATAAGCGCTACCTGCTGCATAGCTGAGCGTGAGGGCTTAATCTCATTAAAAATCAACAAAATAAAGTTTAAACTTATAGTTTCGTGTTTGGTTAGAGCGACCATGAAGACGTGATGTTAGGTAATGCCTAAAACTCGACATTAACTTTGTACCAAGTTTATATATATTTAATCTTATAATCCTAGTTTTTAGCAAAGGTAGTTATACCAAGTGTTCACCATTGTTAAGATAACAATTACAATATATCGATTATTACTTTAAGAACCCGTATACCCGAAATGGGGTTAATGTTCGACAAACACAAGTAAGGATTCGCTTCATTCTAGTAACAACATGAGTGTGCGAAACGAGTGTCGCGTCGTTAGTAAGAGTGCCGTTACGTGTACATTATATGTATACATACATACGATACGTCCTCCAACAGATGATCTACGTCCAAATGCTTCTAATTAGGTGACCTGTCTGTCACCCTCTTCCATAAAAAAAAAATTTGGTTTTACAAAATAAGATATTTTAAAGAATTTGCAAATTATGAAATTGAAGCTATTTAAAGCGTTTGAAGTAACAACAAAATAATATTTTACAATTACTAGGAAACCATAGATTTTTGGATCATACTTTTATTTCAAATACATTTATAACATATTTCGAGTTTTAACTCGTCATTTCCACAAATTATTGTCGACCGAAGCAATAAATTGTTTTTTAGAAACTTTACCTCATTTTATTTTACAAGGTTTACAAGAGAAGAGAAGACACAATCCAATCGAGTGAGCTAGATAATTATTATAACAAGAATTCCACCATGACGCGGTAGAGTCCATTTCAGCCGGAAGACGTCCACTGCTGGACAAAGTACGTAGACCCTCATCCAACGTATGGCAATGTTGACCACATTCGTCGGTCCAACTTTTGGGGGGCCTACCAACACTACGTCTTCCGGTACGTGGTCGCCATTCGAGGACTTTACTGCCCCTAACGGCCATCTGTCCTTCGGACTATGTGCCCTACTCGGTAACTTTGGTAAAGTAGACACATTTAAATCAGTATCAACAGTACCGTGACTACAATAATATGGGAATGATGACGGATACCAAATGTAAGGTGAAATAATTGTCTATTTTATTGACAGTAAGGAACAAAGGAGAGCAGGCGCTCTGTAACCCAGACACTGCTATCGGAACAGTTCGCAGCCTGCCCTCGCGATATCAGATCGGAGGTTGTCGCCCCGTCTTGCTACCATTACACCAATTACTATCGAGTTTCTACGTTCGCGCCCGCGCAGATATAATACAGCCCTATAAAATTAATTTAACAATCAGTTTATTTACACCTTAATCAGATTAATTAATCAGATTATTATCACGATACCATTTTTTCGCGAAACCTATCTATAACTCAAAAATATTGCTGATAAAATGTTGCCATTGTTAACCCCCTCCGTGAGGGGTAAAATTTATTATAGAAATAGTTCTATAATAAATTTTACCAGCATCTGTTGGTCAGTTTGGCTGAGTAAGAGGGAGAGACAAACAGACATTTTCTGTCACATATTAGTATATCGGTATGGATTATGAGATATACTTATAATAAAGACACACTACCTACTTCGCTACTGATATTGTGTAGTGCGACCAAGACGTAGGGCTTATAACAATTAATTTATAAACGAAAGCTTATGCTTCAATTGCTGTTTTCGTATTGAAAATAGTTGATTATTGCGAAATACGATTCGACAAACCCAAGACCGTGTTCAATAATTTATACAAATGGACGAATTAACCAAAGTCGCGTAAGGGCCTTTGAGAGCCGTCTTCGTCCTTATCCCTCAAGCCACTGGGCCTAAAAGTCTCAGTAAGCAATATGGCGTTGTCGCAGATATCATAGTGAAACACTATTTCAAAAATAGGCCCTGTTTGCATGGCAATGGGCTGTTTTGTTTTGTAAAAATAATGGCGGACAATCGTAAAATATGTCTTCACGTGTATGTACAATTTCAACCTTGTAATACAACGTAGGTACCAAATTATAAAATAAAATACGGCATTTCAAAAAATTGTACAGGTACTTCAAATACATGGTTCAGGAATGTTGCTTATGTAATCACTTATCTGATATTCATTCACTTAACATTTTTATTCCGTTCAAAGCACTACTATCATTATTTGTCGATTATTGTAGTCTCCCTTAACCAGCGAAAATTGGATCGAGATTCTATAAGATAATGTTTTTCGCGGGTTTCATGTCTACCTAAGTAAACCAAATACTTTCGAGGACAGTTATGAGTTATGACTAAGTCCTTAATTAACATTAGGTACCTACTCCTTCTGGCACAGAAATATTTGTGATATAATAATTGATATGCATGACGACACTTCAAATATCATTCATATATTTATTAGCACAACAATGAATCACCTGGGTTTTCAATGCTTATAAGGAAATGTATTTATAACAAAAACGTATAACAGAATTCATACATGTTGACAGCATTCATTTAACTATATCTACAAAGATGCAATCTCGTTACCCAACTCAACTCAAACAGTACTCGGATTGTACTCCGCACTCGAAGCCCGCTTCGCTACAAGTTTATCATTTCGAGACGAGTCTAAAAATAGTTTGTCAGTTAAACTTAATAGGACAACAATGGTCAATGTATTTAATAACAGTCCCCCCGTACGTTCCCACAAGAATGTCGGATAACAAAAAAAAAATTACACAACAATAGCGTCGATAGGAAATGGATTCCTTCCTCGACATAACAAGCTCTATTCAATGGTCGTATTATGAAAATAAGTCAGATGAGCCCGTATTTATCGCGGCCTCAGTAATCACCACGCCGGCCATTTGGTAAACATGCAACATGAACTGTTGCCTCGGGTTTCTTGGCGAGCTGCGAGCGGCTACTATCGCTTCGTATTGTGTTTCGTTACAGATACTGTACTGTACATCTATAGCTATACATCATGCGACGCCGATCTAATGAGCACGATTAAACCGGTCCTCACAATACGGCTCGACTCACTTATAGCTCCTTCGCTCTACAAATAATCCTCCATCTGAACACTACCAATAAACGCACGTTTTAAACCCAACTTAGAAATGTTAATATTAGAACGCGGGGAAGACGGGTTGGTCAGCGGTGTGCACAGTGCAGTCGGCTCGGCCTTCGTACTCACGCCCACGGCAATTCTCGCAAAACCTGCCCCGGCTCTGCTAATTTTATTTTGCACTTCGTAAACGTGTTTCAAAACATTCTCGGCTTAGATGGTGAATCAAGATGGAATCAAACTTGCAATATTATTATTATCACCCTTGCAATAATCGTACACGCTCCCGCAACTTCGCTCTTGTAGATTTTGTACACGTGGCAATCTGATCTAATAACACTGTGTTCATAATTTTAAAAATTTTATTATTTTTGTTTGGAAATCCAAACTCATGTTCTAAATTTCTAATAAAAGCAGCCTCCATGTAATTTATAACTGCTGTTTGATTCACAATACTAAACATAAATATAATGTACTGAGTCATAAAAGGCTTAGCGGTACTACGATGTAGGTTATTGTTAATTTCAAAATAATCTCACGAGATTTAAGTGAGCGTCGAGCGTTGAGCGCCGTGCTAATGACCGTCCCACCACCACGTGTGCAGCTAAGAAGACTTAATATAAACATAAACACACTCCGCCACGCTCAAGCACTTATGCCAATAAAAACTTTAATAAATTTAACTATAAACGAGAACATCAAATTTCTAACACGACGCTCCGGAGACTTTTTATGAGCGTGCGTGCAGGCACATAGGGCCTTCTGTTAATTGCCGCTTCTACAGTTAGCTTTAATTAAGGATGTATAGTGATATCATACAACTCTTTGTGTTTATCCAAACAACATTCCTCGGAGCCGTTACGTTAAGTGAAATATTTACCATTTGAAACGGGTAGCACAAAACAACCGACCGAAGCAATTTCACGCATCGTCTATAAAGTATAACAAATTTTTCTTAGAGCAGCGATACACCTCGCTTCTTTGTCAGCCGAGTGAAGCAATACGCAGGTAGTTAGTATTGGATAATGAATGGGCAGTTCGTAGACGGTAGAGGATGGGTTATGTGGCACGATTCGCTTAGACACGAATATTGAATCATAATGCGTATTGTTCGTTGGGTTGAGTGCCGACACGTTGCTGGCCGGTGCGAGTGCAACGAACCGCACCTATCGCGTTACTCGTCATAGACCCAACGTTTCGGTCGGACTAGACCGCAACTAGAGACGTTATCAACCTATTACAAGATTCTATAGTGATGCATATTATAATATGGAATACTAATGGACTGTCTGGTGGAACACCTTTAAACAACGACATAATATATCTATATACTAGTTTGACGTTAAACAAAAACTACAGCTAATAAAAAAAAGCAATCTATATAACTGCAAGAACAAAGAGAAAGTGACGGGAGAGTAATATAAAGTTGAACTTACACTGTTGCACAAATAATTAAATTCAATCTCAAATATTGACTATGTTTCGGTCTGAAGGGCGCCGTAGCTAGTGAAATTACTGGGCAAATGAGACTTGACATTTTATATCTCAACGTGACGAGCGCAGTTGCAGTGGCGCTCAGAATTTTTGGTGTTTTTCAAGAATCCTGAGGAGCACTGCATTGTAATGGGCAGGGCGTATCAAATATCATCAGCTGAACGTCTCTTATTTTCATAAAAAAAATTACTGTTAAAGTTATTTTACTGTTCTTCCTGGCGTACAACGTCCTATCAAGATCGGTCTCGTTGGATGCCACTTGATAACAAACTATCTACCCTCAAAAGTTGTATTTTATTACAAAATATTGAGTGGACACTACGAAAGGCGATTTCACTTCGCCAATATTTCAGCGCGCGGTCAATGACACCCATAATTTACCAAGCACCTACATTTTGTTTTCAATCTATTAATAATCTCGAGCTAAAATAATCGAAAGTAGGTCTTGTCACTCCAATAAAGGATGGCTACAGGGGAATTGCGTGGACTCCGTCCGGACTCAGTTCAAATTGCATTGTACTCACTCACTTGAGACTCAAATAGAATAACAAACAAGTGAAGAGGTTTCGTCGTTCGCTTGTGTAACTTTAACAAAGGGATTCGGTTGTTTATTGTTGGTCGGTTTATAAAGACAATAAACTTTACTGTTTCATAAAAACAAGGCAGGTCTGTTTGCTTTAACATAATTAAAAAATGGCCGCTACTTTTTGGGACTATGGCGTTAATATTTACGGGATACCATAGATAGTATACAACGTATGTTGAGGTATCAGCTCAAAAATAAAAAACACCGGATAATCTTATCTATTTATAATGCAGTACCTGTACAGTAAGGCAGGCGCAATGACTGCTCATTACATATGCACGTCGGAAACAGGATTGTCGTTCAATTCGCTATAAACAACATTACAACGTTTTTGTGTTTTAAGCCTTGAACCACTTTGAGTGCAATGCATAAAAGTTCAACTTAACAAAAAAAATTCTAACAAAGTGAGAACTAGATCCAATTTAAAATACTTTATAATATATAGTAATAGTTATTTATGCAACTGTTGTGTAATAAGGGGTATTAAAACACAAATGTGGTTTTATCACACGAGTGTGATACCTAATTATCAACAGTTGCATACAAGACTTTATCTACACGCAGAATATGAATCCTCTAAAATATTCTGAAACAGCTTACTGCTAACATTAAAACAGCCAGCCCTAGAAGTAACCTAATATCATCCCTTACTGATTATATACAAATAAACTAAGTATTAATGAAAGAATTATTAATTTTAGTAGTAATTTAAATTTTGTATAGTGCAATTATTAAAAATCACTTGAATATTATGTTATTTTATAGCGTATAAAAAAATGGCGGGGATTCGAATAACCTACTTTTTTTACGGCGCGCGGCGTTCTGGTTGTGTGGAACGCGCGAAAACGACAATGTTCTTTTTTTGAAATTCATACAGATACCACGCATCGAGCAATAAGAATGTGGCTGTCTGTTAAAAACTCTTTGAGCATGAAGGGATTGAAAAAAATAGGAGTGTTGTTATGAAATTCAGTACAACATAACAACATCGTTTGGATGATGTAATGGTTATTAGAACATTGGGTGTTTTAATGTTGCTAATAAGCTAAGTGTTTCAGAATCTTTAATAGAGGATTTAAAGCATGGGTGTAGATAAAATATATTATTACTTGTATATGGAGAGCGTTTACACAGTTATAAGAATTGAAAAATAAAGCAACAATAAAAACCCACCTCGGACAGGACTTCGTCAAGTCCATTGGTCTTCTTCTCCTCTTCCTCCTTCTGCTTCTTCTCCTGTTTCGGCTTATCTTTGCGGCTGAAGCTGATGGATCTCAGTGACCATTTCTTCTTGACCTATATTTTACAGTACTAATTGTATTAAATTTTATTTAGTTTTTAAAACAGCGATTATTATTCATCTCATCCTAAGCAGCTTTTGTGAACCACTAAGTTTTCTTGACTTTTAAAAGTCGTTACAACATTGTTAAAAAGCGCCATCTCCCCTTTAAACGGCTTGTTACTATAAGTACTTCTTTATTATAAAGACAATAACTATCAGATGATCCATTTTGATTCCATAATAATCGTCCAACTACTAAAATAATGTAGCGCCAGGTTTTAACCTATCTACTACACTTAGCATACGTCATATAAAACAACAAACCTTTTCCTTCTTTTTCTTGCCGTCGTCTGGTGAAGGAGTACTCTCTCCGTTCTCCTTCGGCTCGTCACCATTCGTTACTGGAGCTTCTTTTTCATTCTCCTCGGCATCCTTAACTTCCTTCTCTGTTGTGGCATCTTTCTCGTTCTCTGGTGTGCCACTGTCTAATTCCTTTTCTTTATCCTTTAAGATTAAAAACATATTAAATCTGTATTGTGAAATCGTGAATATCGATGTTAGGTATCGTTTACAATGTATTTTATGTCAACTTTGGACAAGCAACAGAGTCCATTAGTTCAATAATACAGGTGTAATTTTTTTTGAAAAATCATTCGGGTCTATTTCCCTCACAAAATTCAAGAAATATTAAAAAGTAAATATGCAGTTATTGGTTTCTTATAAATCGAGGGCATGGCTCCTTTCACAACTTTTTTCTAAGTCTTGTAGTTTCCGACTTGGCCATCACCGCTCTTTAAAAAAAACGCCCTGTATAGATATTTAAACGACACGTCAAATAAAGGGCGCAGCAAACAATAATTCCTTGCAATTTGCCTGCCAGTAAAGTATTTAAGGCAGTAAACGTAACATTTTGTTCAGAAATTCGTTCAAGTTCATTAATCTGATAATAGTGTTCCCCTCAATTTTAAATACATGATATATCACAATTGAATGACACCACATGCGGGCCTAAAATGAATAAAATAAAGAACCAATAAATATAATACACATCGGCTGTGTGATACAGTCATACAGCTGATGCCCCAAAAATTGTGTCAAGCGAATGCCATGTATGTTCCGTGATATTTCATAGTTTTCTTAGTTGTGTTTTTCCCGACTTACAATTTTTATTCGTTACAAAAACATTGATGTCTTTGTTACAATAATGATTGATCAATTTGATTTAAGATGCAATAAAATTTCCCGTGCAGCACGACGAATGAAACAGGTAACGCTAACGTGCATGAAAATCGTACTGTTGAGGATCCAAATGGTAAAGATGATATCCAAGTCTTTGGCGTGTCGAGCGTAGGTGAAACTCGGCGATAGGAATCATGTACAACAGCAACGTCAATTCGAGCAATTCTGCGTCACACGCGGTCTAATGGTTTGAGTTTGATACTAGGGTGACCAGACCAGAGAACTCAAAATGAGGCCGGACTGCGAGTTGAGATTGCTAGAATGTGGATGTGCTTTGAAGTATTGCCTTGATATATTTATGAACTCCAGTTTCTTCGCCCATCTATGTTATGTTTTACGTATTATTTATGCTTTCCATGACTTTAGATCAGACCTTAGTAAAGAGACCTTTTTGGGTTCGGATGAACAAGAGCTGACTTCCATGAGGCTGAGACTACGCCTATTGAGTGCTGGAATAAATGAGTTAGCACCAGCGTCACCTAATGGACACAATGGGACGCTTCCCACTCGACTTGTTAAGCTCCAATAAAAACAAGCTCGCCAAACAGTTTTCTGCCTGAACTGTACTTCCGACATCGCATAGAGCTGTGACATTGTGGGGTGGCTTTATAGTCTTTCCACCTTCGTTAAGAGTAGATTTGTAGACCTGCTGATACTTATTATAACCACACACTCGTAGATTCATGTTCAGTGCAAACATTGGGTACTCACTGTGGTCTCGTGAAGGTGCGCATCCCCGTTGACTTGTGGCTTGAGAGCATCCACATCAGCAATTTGCTCCATGCGGCCTTCGCCCCCGGCTCCTGCGGCCGCTACTTCTCCGGCGCTCTCCGCTTCTTTGCCGCTGATATCAACGGACCGCTTACTCTGCTTGGCGCCCATTGTTGATATTTATCTAACACAAAAACAGAATTATTACGAAACGACGAACTAGATCGCTGACAAATCGTTTGTATGACTTACAGTGGAACAAAACCGAATTTAACATTATTTTAAGTAATATCTGACTGCGTTACTCTCGAAGGCCAGAAGAGGCTGCATATTTAGACTCGACTCACCGGCGTCTGTGCAAATCAGACCTCTTATTAGCTACAATAAGACCCCAAAACAATAATACTACGTTTGAAGTTCTTTCGCCTAGCTAAACCACTGTTAGATTAGTCATTCAGGACGCCAACAACAATGGACGGTCTTCAAATAACTTGGAATTTAATGTATGCTTGTGTATTACATCAATTTTGGAAATAGAATATGTAAGTAAAAAATAACAACGCGTTCAAATGAAGATTAAATAATAAAATACGCTTCAAGAATACGATTATTGTTTTATAATTAAGGAATTGAGATTTATTGACAAACGATTATAATATACCTCAGATAATGCTCTCCGTGTATCTTTTCACGGCTCTTTCAATGACGGCAATTTATCTGAAGTGCATGGAAACCAGATTTTGGTGCAAGACCTACCTACTCGTAAAATTTTATACCAAATTAACCTCGGCAGTAATCCAAACAAAAAAATATACTGACACCGTTATAAAACTAACAATAATAAACTAAAATATAACAATGTAATGTAGAGTTTGGCATGAGTCAACACACAATTATAATCAAACTAAAATTTAAATAAACAAAGTGATAATACCTCAAACTCGTTAACAAGTTTCACTAGCAAATTGCTCTACAATTATACGAGCATGAAACATTTTGTTTAATACTTTACCAGAAGATAATTATTATTGTGTACATAAATGCTAATGAAAGCTTTATTATTCCACGGCGAATTTAATAACTCATTTATTATATTTAATACTAGCTGACCGGGCAAACGTTGTTTTGCCATATAAACTATTTTTAGAGTTAGACCATTTCTTGGGTATTGCAACATTACTTTATTTTTCTAAAATAAACATAGTCATAAATAGCTGATGTAACAAGGAGTTACGGAGTTAGTTAGGTTAACTTATTACTCCTTGTTACATCAGCTATCTGCCAATAAAGTCCCGTCAAAATAGGTCCAGTCATTTCAGAGATTAGCCGGAACAAACAGACAGACAAAAATTGTAAAAAAAAAAATATTTTGGTGTATGTACCGTATTTATATTCATATATCTCTCTACCTGTCTCGTCCTAACCGTCATAAATAAACAAAAAACTCACCATAAACACTAAAATAGATTATGACTTATAAAGTTATCGTAGTTTTTGCAATAGATAGGGTAGGGTGTTGCCGGCGATTATGTAAATAAATTAGGCTAACTAACACAATGGGCGTGTTTTATTATGTAATTAAGCGAACACGCACCCTCTGCACAAGGCGACTATAGAATTAAGTCTAGCACGCGATTACACTGCTCAGATCCCAGACAACCAAGTGATGATTGGAAGCAAGTGCGGAGACTCCAATGAGATTTAGTACGTCACTAAATAATATTCCAAACTATTCAAAGAGTCCAAAATACGTTGAAGAAGTTGCCCACATCTTGATACGGTAAAAAAGATCCCCAGTATAATTAACGTATGAAAGAATAGCCGACCCGATAAACTGAGGTGAAGAAGATGGAACATTGAGAGTTGGAACGCATTAGTTAATTTGACGTAATCTCAAAACAAGTTTATATGCCTACTATTCTATAAATTACGTGTTTCACTAGTTCTGTCATTTGTTCAGTATAATAATAATATGATAATTTAAAAACGACTTTACAAAGCATACAGACAAATGTCTATAAATACATATCAGGGTCATCGGGCACATCGGGCTTATCGATAAATGTAAACACAAACATAATTAATTACAATACACGAGTACCTCTCCCTACCATATTTAACTTTCTACAAATAGGTAATTAAGTTTACGTTCCAATGGAACAATATTCTCGTATAAACTACTTTAATTTGATTATAATAATGGTATGGGGAACGATTAAATAGAATCCCGAGAATTTCTCAATTCGATGTCAACTCTAAATTTACTAACCATTTAATCCGAAGCAATACGTACTCTCGTATTTTTCCTTTTCTTCTTCCCTCGTGTATATAATCCCCCGTATTCATAATAGTCTGCTAACTTAAAGCATTGCTAATTCTCACTCTCTCTTCTTCTATTGACCCAAAACAGAATGAGAAATAACAGTCTTAAGCGGCTGTTTAAATTTAGCGGACCATTATGAATAAGGGGGTATATGTATAAGTTTATAAACTTTCTACGTAGTAATGTAAGTATATGATTTTTTTATATTAGGTTAATTTGTTTTCAATTTCATTCATTATCAGTGGAATGATGTCGGTAGCTTAGGCACCACAAAAGCGCAAGCGCCTTCTGCCGTAAAGCAACAATGTACAACGATTATTGTGTTGGGGTTATGGGCATGAGTATAGGGCATCGTGGCTAATGAAGTTGTCTCAAGTGACAGAGTTTTGGATAGAATCCAGAATCCTGAGCGGCACCGCATCATAATAATATCGGCAGGACGTATCACCATCAGGGGAAGGTCTTTCGCGTCTTGTCACTTTTCTCATAAAATTATTAATAACGAGCCGCCGCGTTCTAACATATCATTTTGAATTTTAATACTGGTGGCAAATTACAGACGACAAATATAGTGATAAATTATTATTTTTTGTGTCCTATATATATGATTATTAATTTTTCGCCCGCGCAGCGCTGTGGTTCAATCATATCATTAAATAAATATTGACAAACACGTTTATTCGTGGCAATATTTCTTACCGTTTTTTAACACTGTATATTTGATCGGTGGCACATATTGTAGTCTAAAATAGGGTTCCGTTTTACTCTTAACGGTATTTTAAATGAGAGATATACCATTGCCTTGCTTGATGTAAAATTATGGAGTGAAAAAAAATCGTATCTACAACTTTGAATATAATAATATCTGCATTTGTTTACATTGGACTTGCTCGCAGCATTTGTAAATACTCAATGTAGAAAAGTAGACGTTTTTATGAGCATAAAAAAAGACTCAGGAATTCGTCTTTCCAAGACATATGGCCATGGTTGAATGACCTCTGAATGCATTCCCCTTCTACTAACTTTTGGAGCACTTTCAGTCAACCGGATATACGACAATGGAAGCCAATTTTGACTTTACTATTGATAGTCGCTTACAATCGACCTTGACGCGGTTATTTTCAAGGACATTCAAACAACAACTTTTATGATAGAGGCTTGATTAGACGAAATGTTTCGTGATAACTACAAAATATTCCACAAAACATGAGGGTAGTTTATTATATCATTATTGCAAAATAAATTTAGTTAACGTAGGTACGCGGGTATAATGTTTTGGTAATCATTATAGATATTTTATAAAGACGAACTTACTTAATGACAATAATAACGATTGAGAGACTCATATAAAAAACATCGTTCGTTTCCACTCGTGGAATTAACCATTTCACAAGATATAAAAAAAAATAACGAACTATTTTAACTGCTAATAAACGTAAAATTAGAAAGGGTTCCATTGCATTGGGTGAAAAAACAAAAATGTGGGTACTGGCCAATGTCAGTTTATTTATTCAAATCATAATGCTGTTTTTATTCAAAATAGTAGTTTAAGTACGAAATTGTTAGTTTGATGCTTTATTTCTCACATAGAAGTTAAAAAATTATAACATTTATTTGGCTTTAAAGTAAATTCAATGAAAAGAGGAGTAAACTTTTAATAAAATTTATACAAGCCAGTAACTTATACATGCCGCAGCTTGCAATATCAATGCTGTGTTTATTCAGAAAACAGCTAACAGAAACTCCACAGTGATTTTGTAATTTGTTTCCATTGAAGAAACTTCAAGTTAAAGAATTAACCCCAAGATGAAATGTTGTTTCAATGTGACAATATCATGTACACAATTTAATGGCAGTGTTTTTTTTTCGATTTTATTATGACAATAAGGGAGGAGACAAGTGGGATGTTGAGCTGATACTAATTGATAACGCCCTGCCCATTACAATCAGTTTAACCCAGGATTCTTGAAAAACCCAAAATTCTGAGCTGATGGTAATTGATATGTCCTGCCCATTACAATGTAGTTTCACCCAGGATTTTTTAAAAACCGAAAATACTGTGGCACTACAATTGCGCTCGTCACCTTGAGACGTAAGATGTTAAGTCTCATTTGCCTAGTAATTTCACTAGGCTATAGCGGCCTTCAAACCAAACACAATATTGCTAACATATTACTGCTTCACGAGAAAAAAAGGCGCCATTGTGGTACCCATAATCTAGCCTGCATCCTGTGCAAAGGAGCCTCACACTGGTACTCTCTAGGCCTAGGACTCTAGGCCAAACATCACAACAATAAAGAGAGAGGAAACTTGAATGACAAATGAAAACTGTTTGGTGGTTGCTTTATGGTGTAATTCATAACAGCTTTCTCAAATCCATTCAAGGTAAAACAGCAGATGTCTAAAGTATTGAAGTTTGATAAAATGATGGCAAATCTCTCAGTGGAACAGCCCGGTTTTAACAGCACAGGACCTACATATAGAAACCATCTGACATCCTTTGTACTCAACAGACCTGACCCTAACCTAACCAAGAACCATTTAATCTGCTAACACTAGTAAAATAATACTTTAATTGAAATTAAATAGTTGCTAAAACTTTTGACATTCAATAAGTAATGAAGCCACAACCTGAGAGTTGAACAAAGCATACAAGATTTTATGACAACATGTCACTCGAACAGTTAGCTCAGTTGGCAGAGCACTGACATGGAACACCAGATGTCATGGGTTAGAGTGCCGCATCATTCATAAAAAAAAAAAAAATCAAATTTTCTGTGTATTAATCCTAGAATCACTTTAAAAATATAACAAATTGTTTAGATTTACAACAGCAACATCTCAAGTGAATTTCCTTACATGAAAATATTGGGGTTGGGCAGGTTATCAACTGTAAAGTAGATCCTGTAAAGAGACGCCACAACCTGAGAGTTGAACAAAGCATACAAGATTTTTGAAGATACATCACTCAAACGGTTAGCTCAGTTGGCAGAGCACTGGCACAGAATGCCAGAGGTCCTGGGTTCCAGTCCTGCATATTTCATAAAATTTTTGTTTTCAAACAATTGAAAATTTATGCCCCAGCCTGAGATCTATATAGTGTCTCTTAGACTTTACTCACATAAAACTGAACTGAGTGTGATAAAATGTGAACTTGGCTTTTGTATTGAGCTGTATTAGCTTGATTTCAGCATAATTTCAGATATTCACTGATTATAAGAACTTAATCAAAAATTAAAAAAAAAAAAAACACTTTTAAAGTATTAAAACATGTGTAAGTACTTTATAAGTGTTTAATTTTAATGTGAAACAATCACATTAATAAAAAAATATCAATCAAAGATTATGCTAAGCTTACACTCAGCTAATTTTAACGTAAGTAAAAAGTACACTATAGGTCTCAACCTCAGACCTGTGAAGACCCTTCAAGTATAAAATTTTGTTTCAATAAAATTATTAACTAAACAGCTTAAGGGCAGCCACTCCATTCCCAATCCCAAAATTCATATTATAAAAAAAGCAATTTATGTTACAGAGATCTTTACTAAAATAAATATATTTTAAATTATAAAAAATGTATAAATTATTCAATACGAAAATGGCAAATAAATTCTTTAGCCCCTAATATTACAGTCTATAATAATTGCAAATATCAATTATTTTAAAACTAAAACAAAAAAATGGTGGAAAAATAAACTACTTATTCCATTTTATTCCGATGTAGACCAACCCTTTGATTACTGTTTTGTTATTTGCATTAAATTTGAAAAATACATAATACCTTTTTTTATACACAATATTTTCTCACCTTCGATATTTTTCTTTAATAATAACCAAAACTTTGTTAATTACAATGAGGTACTTACAGAAGAAGAAAAAAGTAATATCTTATCATTTTTGGGTTTATTATTATGAGACTTATATTGTAATGGCTACTGTGCTACAAAGGCAGTTCTTGTTTTAATTATATCTTTTTGTTATTTCATTAGTAAAGAACTCGGTACAAGAGTGTGACTCACTATTTACACGTTTTACCTATCCAGAATAGGATCTGATAATACTTTATAAATTCTAAACAGAATTGCCATGACTCATATTAAGTAACAAAAAATTGCTTATGATTAAGATTTCCAAAATACTTAATCAAGTCCCACCCATTTTCAACAGTCTATATCAATTGTAATCTGGTAAAGAATCCAAAATTGATATTTTAACCCATTTGTTTCCTTTTATATTTTAGTAACCAATCTATGTAACATAGTGGTAATCCCTTTTATCAATCCATCTATGGTATGATTTTTAGCTTGGTATTTTATGTGACACATAAACATTTTCTACACTATATGGATTTGCAAATTAATATCTACATAATCTAGAATCTATATAACCATTAATATTAAATATTAGAGGAAGGCTGTTAGAGGGCTGATTCCCCATATTTCCCAACACAGCTAGTCTAGGGGTGGATATGCAGTCTACAGTCTATGCAAGGGCTTACTTGGCTTCATAGATTTGGTCTGACTTCAGTCACCAATCAACAATTTTTAGAAAAAAGTAGTAACTACACAAAATTTTTTTTTTCTCTTATAATTATATCTATTGGTGTCTTCATCATATTAAATAACATCTTTTCCATCCAACTTTTATCCTGTATCATGTAGGTACCTAGTAAACCTTAAGGATAATAGTGCTTTGACATAATATGCCAATTTGTTTTTTCATAATGTAGTAGTAATTTATTAATGGCTAGTTAAAATGAATAGGTAGATATAACACATACCTGTTCACTTAATATCACAGATTGTAATAAATTATAATTGTTTACTACGAATTAGCTAAATATTACAAATAATGTTAAATTCACCAATAAATTTTAAAAATAAAATACATAATATGTTTATTTAAAGTTTTCTGTAGAAGTAGAAGAACCGGGGCTCTCAAATTGCACGTAACTTACGTTGAAGTTAAGTCGCAAGTAGGAATGACGGGGACTCGGGGTGTTGCCCCGGGCCCCCGGCCAACTTGCGCACTTTATAGGTTCAATTATGGGGATAGTTTCTAAATGACATTGAAAAACAATATGTATTTTGTGTAGGTAATTAGTTCTCAACACAAATCCTTGTGTATTAGAAATTAAAGACCTTTGTATTCAGCTTACGTTCAGACAACTTACAATGATGATTCACCGGTCAATACTTAGATGAATCGCACTCCTTATTTATTAATTATTTTCAGTAAAAATATACCGACGTGCTTGGAGAGAAGTATAAGTTAGAAATATCATGTCTCAGAGAATAACGAATTAAATTAACAATGGAAATTACGTTTTACTCAGAATGTGTAAGTATGAATTAGAAATTTATGTTTCAGATATTTATTTAAATAGTTAACAGCAACTAGCAATGTTTCTATTTCTCAGTTCCATTCACATTTTACACCACACAGCTAAGCTGTTTAATACTGAAATTCATATTTTAAACGGATACAAATGTAACTGCCGGTGCGGCAATGAGTAATATATATTCTGAAATAAATATTTCAGAAATAATACAATTTCAAAATCATACAATAATTTTAACTCACCTTTTTACTTTCCAATCCCAACTGTGAACTTTTAGACAAAGTAAAACACAATATATTAACAATTATAAATCACTCCTAGCACTCACAATCGGACACAATATGGCGGCAGCCGGCAGGACCAAATCTCCACCCACGGCGAACAATTTTAAAATTAAATTTTTGCGATTGGTCGGTTTTGACTGTCCATCCTGCGCCGAGACGCTTCAAGTTTGCCAACATTATATGATAAAAACCATAGACACCTGAGAAAGTCTATGGAATGCAGAGAATTTGATATCGATAATTTTAGACTAAGAAACTCATAGAAGTAAGCACACAACACAATCCACATATTCACCAGGTCGTTCGGAAATTACTTAGAGCTTTAGAGGATGTAGCAAGAAACTCAATGCCATTGTTTTTCTATGTTCCATGATTTTACATTATACTAAAGAAGCAAGCCGCTCTAGTAGCTCAGACGTTTCAATGGTTAACAATGTATGTAAAGTAATGCACCAAAATTACTCAACCGTTTTGAGTTACTTTTGTAAGTAAAAAAAAAGCAAAAGAAGTGATAAATCTTTAAAAAAACAGTGGCGTCAAAGGACGCCCGAAATAAGCGAAGCAAGAGAAGAGTTAGAGCATACTTTATGGCGTAGGAACTAAACGTTAAACAAAATAATGAAAAAAGAAAATGTATGAAGAGTGCCCACTGCCGCAACAACTATAAACGATTGAGCAAGTACTTGCGAAACGGTTTCCAACAGCACAGTACAAAACTAGCTATTTTTAATAAAAGTATTCCATATTATTATATTGAACGATGATTATTTTTACGGTACCTACATAATTACGAAGTATAAACAAATTGAAAAATGGCCTTACCTTCTATCTTTTTGTATTGTGTTACGACACTGTTATGTGTAGGCTATGACGCTTGACATTATTTTGTATTTAATGGATCATCTTCTCGTACTCATATATCACCATAAAAAAGAAACTAACCTGCTTTTATTATTTCGGATGAATAGTTTAACTAATAAATTACGTCGTGCTAACGAACCATCTTTCTCGTACGGTATATATCTCCTTCGCAATTTTTTTTCAGAAACAAACGATTATTTATGACTTTTACTCTACAATTCATACTTATTATTACTTAAAACATTTAGTTTCCTTTATTTTTAAACGTAATAAACTAGATTTGCGCTACATGGTAATTTTACACAAAATGCGATATATTTGACATAAAAATGAAATATACTTAAATATAATATATAAAGAGACAGAGAATATAATATAGATAGAAACAGATTAAATCATTAAAGTAACAAATCAAGAAAAAAATCTATTTGAAAATTTTTAACGTTTTTTTGAAGGTCAAAGGATGAGCCCTAAATGAGAACCCTGGGGTTTAGAGTTTTAAAAATTGCATTTGGCTCCATACTTTGTGTAATGCAATCACAGCGATTCGGTTCTCTTTATCACCCCACTCCATTTTAATATCGTAAAATATTGTGTACAATGGCGCCACAATGGATAATCATATAAAAATCATTGATTCCAAATTTAAATGTAATATTTTGATTATTTTTTATTCTATGTAAATGTTTTGTAAAATTTTCAAGACGTCTATATAGATCTATTGATTTAAATTTCTTCCCACTACCGCTCAACGTTTCCAAAGTTGTGGTAAAATTCATAGAGATTGAACTAGATATTTAAATGGAGAGAAGCCCCGATTATACTGATACATAGGTCCAAAATGTACGTGAAGTAAATCGTGTTCTTTCTTTTTGAATAAGTAATTAGTAAATGAATCAAAAAAAGGTAGCTAATATGCTGTTATTTCAATTTGTGTTAATATTTTTCTGAGATGTCATAAACTATTACTATACGTGTTTGATTTTTAAAAGCCTTATGTTACAATCTATCTATGGTTTTGATTTTGTGATAAATGCGCCTTAAAAGTAATTATAATAATTGTGTACTAGGCCTTATTCATCAATATAAAGCATTCCCTCATGCTCTGTTTGGTACCAGAGTGAAGTGTATATTTAACATCTAAAGCTTCATTTTACCCCATTCCGAGTCCTGCTCGATAGAAGACACAATTTTTTTAGTTAGTCAGCGATTTTCTGAGAGAAATCAGCATGTTCGTAAACCTCTATACGACAACTCCTGCAGTATCATCAGCCTTCCAAGTTGGAAGAATCCAACATATTATATTTTTACAATGTGCATAGATTTAGTTAGAGGACCTGAAGTTATAGTTGTATATCCTACTAAAAACTTCTTATTACGTATCCTTCGGTCAAGCGCCATAACCTTGTTTCTAAAATCTTATTGTTGGTAGTCAGCTATTGTTTTTACATTTGTATTTATGCATCAGCATGAACGTATGTTACCAAGTTCAAAAGAATTGTTAAAAAAACGTTTGCGTGGTAAAGGTTACATTATTAATATAATAATGATACCATAGACTGGGAATGGAGCGAACGTTCTCAAGCGTACGATACTACATACATTGTAAGTGAATTAAGAAAAAATAGCCCGCTGAGTTTTTTGCGCCCGTTCTTTTCAGATCTAAGCCCTAAGGCATAATATTTCAAATGGGTGGTGGTTTTTGACTTTCAACAAGTGATTTTTTAATCCTATTTTGAATAAAAATATTTGAATTTGAATCTACTCCAAGGGCAAAATTCAAAGAAGAAACATCGTCATTTTAGTACTTGTAGTGCCAAACTCTGCAAGGCTATTGTTTTCTAACAAGGGGTTTGAAGGGCACTCGACTCTTGACCAGGAGCAATAGTCAAAGTAGACCTGGTATTTTACGAGATGTGTCGTCAGCAGTAGATTAAACAAAGAAAGCATATAGTTATCCACATCTGGGAACCACGTGGAAAACTCAACCAATATAAGATTAAACTCAATTTTCAACTTTAGTCAGTCAGCATAATGCGCATTAAAGTCATCCAAGACAAGGATTAGATAAAGATTAGAGGTTCTGGGCAAATGGACAGGCAGCCAGAAGACAGGTCTCTATTCTCGAAATCACCGATATGATCATAGCAAATATTTTCTCTAGCAAACACAGATTTCATTAAGGCATTCGGTATAAAATTATGCTCTATCTAGTAATAAAAAGTCCCCCACACCAAATGCCTGTTTTTTGTGTGTAACTAACAATAGATTTTTAATGACAAAAATTTACTCTAGGTAAGTGAAACCACAGGAAAAAACTACTAAGAAAAAGGCATATAATATGGTATTCCGGACATTTTTAGTTGTTCGGTGTCCTTACGGCCTACGCCTAGTAGTCTAGTAGGATGGATCTAGATACACGGTAGATTATATCTCTGTTTATTATATTTTAAAATTACGAAATATTAATAATGATATGATTTTTAAAGTTAATATTATTCTTAATGTTTCTTTGATTTAAGATCATTTTTAATTCTCTTATTATTACTCTGATCTAATACTTCAACTTTAGAGAAACTACCAGCATGGCACTAATTATTGAATTTATGATATTTATTTAAATACATTTTATTTATAATTTTTGAATACATGATCATCAACCATTAATTAATTTAATAATAAATGGGTGATTCATCATTTAATTTTTATTATATATCTAATATCATATCTATATTGCTTGGCAGTCTATCGTCTATGGTTTGACGATAGCTTTAGTCGTCTATCGATAATATTAATTATGTCGTGTTTCTGTAATGTAGAGTGAGTTAAATGCAGATAAAAATTTGGAATAATAATGTGTTTTGTGTTTTTTTACAAAAATTGAAGTGAAGTTTTATGTATTTCATTAATAAACTCTTGAAATAGTTTTATCCAGTGTGAATAATTGCTGTGTATTGTAAAAATTGTGTGGCGTCACCTGACTGGACTTATTGTCATTTCCCGCCATTTGCTTTGCTGACTTCTATTTAGATGTAATTTTCGGTACAGAAGGGCATTGATGTGGAATATTTCATAACACAAATATTTTGTTAAAGTTATGTCATTAACCAGTAATGAGTGTTTGTTAGAAGTAGAAGATTACAACTTATACGAAGAGGACGCACCCGATCACGCTATCACAAGGTAGGAAACCGGCGTGGTTACGCTACCTTTCGTCATTCCTACGATTAAAACGATAATAGCATAACTTAATTGTGTTATTTTTGCTATTGCGAATGTAAGATTTTATCAACAATAACATAAACAACAAAGCATAACAGATAAAATTGCCGCTCGGCCTGTACCGGTGTATAGTCAGCTGTTGTTCCGCCATGTTTGGTTGACTCAAATAGGCGTAGTAAACGCTGTTTCACTACCGAACATGTGATCTGTAGTAAAACTACTATTTAAATGTATTTCCATTCATAATAATTATTCACTAAGGAAGAAATGTATTATTATAAAAATAATACTCTTTTATTCCAAAAAATGGTAGGGAATGAAAATTTTAGCAATCCAGTTTTTGGTTTATTTTTTGTATTTTTTTTTTGTGTTTTATTTGGGTCATAATAAAATCCCATGCTCTATTCCAATTTTAAAACTAAGTCTTATGTTATAAATTGCAGAAGTGATAAATATCTGCCATCTGGAGGGAAAAAAATGGAAGCAGAGAAAAGAATTAGAAGAGAGATTGCAAACAGCAATGAACGTCGAAGGATGCAAAGTATAAATGCTGGTTTCCAAGCATTAAGAACATTGTTACCAAGGCATGAGGGTGAAAAGCTGAGTAAAGTAAGTCACTTTGTGACCATTTAATTAAATAACCTTAATACTTGGTTTATTTGTTTAAAAAATATTCAGTATTAGAATATCAAAATCATTTGCTTCAATATTTTTCTTGTGTTAGAATTCACACCAAATGCTTAATTCAGTATAGGTAATTTCTCAATACTATTGGTTGGCATAATTGGCCAAAATATGTGATTTTTCTAAACAAATATCTTTACCATATCAAGCAATCAAATATTATGTATAATGTAAATATTTAAACCTAATCCCAAAAAACTTACAGTTTCTTATCCTTACATCCCTTATCTGTATTATTTAAATTAAATGAAAAATATTATTTTTTGCAGGCAGCAATTCTTCAACAGACAGCAGAATATATTTATTCACTTGAACAGGAAAAAACTAGACTTTTATCTCAGAATTGTCAGTTAAAAAGGCTATTGAATCAACATGAGGGTGGAGAGATACCTCTGAAGAAAAGAAAAAGTGAAATTATATCTCATGTACCATCAATAATACCCGATTCAACTGATGATAAAGCCAAATCAATATCACCAGAACCTGTTGCAGTCATAACAGTATCAAGTGTTCCCCAGAAGAAGGAGACAGATAACGGTGAAATAAAAGTCCAGCTAGAACGTGAGAGACGATTGCGTCGATTGCTAGAAGAAAGATTGAGTGCTCTTGAAGCTCAAATATATCCTGAAGCTGAACAAGAAGTTGCACACACAGTTGTACATTTTGAGCAGGATGATGTCCCTGAATGTAAAGTTGAATCAGAGGAACGTGAGAGCAGAGTTGAGGTTACAGCTGCTGCACCTCTTTTGGAAGCTGCTATTAAAGCTGAACCTCGTGTTGAAGTGGAAGTCCTCCCTGATGCATCACATGATCACCCTTCAAGACTTTATGTCGCTAGCACCAGCCGACAAAATCTTGAAACAATTGTTGAAGCCATACGTCACCTGGAAGGTGATCATCTTTTCCGTGAAGAATCTGGAGATGCCCCACTTGCTTTAACTAAAAAACCTGATCAAGCTGCTGTACTGCCTCAACGGCCAGGTGTCATTGTTGTAAAGCATTCGTGATTGAGTTGAACTAGTCCTATGGCTTAATTTTTTTCCATTTGAAGAGTGCTCCCGACCCTCCTCGAATATTATTACTTCTCTTAGTTGTATATTGTCTTTTCCAAAGTGACAAATTGATAAGTCTGTTTTGTTTATTTTTTTTATATTTTGGAGTAAAGATGAATGGAAGGTTAGGGAATAGATACACATAGATCGGCGCTGTGCTTAGTTTAGTCTCAAATATAAGAAAATTATTGAATTTTTTATTGCAGCATTTATGCAATAATTGTTATAATATAATTGAATGGGTTGCAATTGACACCAGTGAGTGCCACATGTGTTGGTACTTTATAGATGGTTAATGAAATTAATTTAAATAGGAGTTTAATTGATAAAATGATGGAAGGTGAGTATTCCATACTAAGTATAGATACTTAGGCTGTGATCTAAAGAGTGTAGTTAGACTGTGATTACATAAAACTTTGCTGAGTGTGATAAAATGGTAACTTTGGGCATTGGGCTGTCTTAACTTATGTTTAGCATAATATCATCTGTTAAATGACTAGAAAAAAGAAATAAATGATTATGCTAAGCTTACACACAGCTAAGTTCTACGTAAGTTAAGTCTGAGCAAACACTCAGTAGATCTCAGCCTTAGTGCTCAGTGTAAATCATTGGAATAGTACTGTTGCATTATTAGACAATATCTTACGAGGTATTGCATGCAACCTTATGCTTAGCTAATAATGTAGATAATATATTAAAACCCAGTGAAAGCTCCTCTTTTGCACTCCAGTGATCTAGATTATATAATTGTGCACATTGAGCAAGAAAATGCATTCCATGCTATTCTTACCATACTGATTATTATTCATTATCATAGGGAATCATGATATATAAGATCTAATATTCTATGTCTAAATTTGTAATATTGCTTCGTAAGTATTTAATTATTAATCAAATGTGACATTTTAAGAAATACTGTAGTGGAAATTGAAAAATTATTATAGATATTTAACAATTTACATACAAAATTTGTATTTGTGCCGTTCTCAACTCATAAGATAGCTAAAGTCCAAGATTAAATGGTGATTTGATCATCTCTTGTGGAAAACAGTCTCATTTCATATTAGTTGATTTATATACTAAGATAACAATTTATGAAACAGACACCATGTTCCATGCTTCTGGCAATTACTTTAGTTTTATATATTCTCATAGAAGCAGTTACCCAATTGGGTGAGACTTGAACAGCTTTTCAGTAGTCTGCTTGTAAAATTATTAATGTTTGACTCAGCAACAGAGTGATGTACAATGTATTAGGTATGTAATAGTGCCGTGGTCCCATCCATTTGTGGTGGGATGTGAATTTATAAAGACTGATCATTAATTCATTGTTAAGTTACGCTAGTTGGATCCATGTTGGTAATATAATTGTGTGTATGTGTGTGTTGTCATAGCTAGTCCTAGCTATTATTTAATTATTTATGTGTATTTTAAAATTAATGTTGAGCATAAGAATTTAACAAGTATGTCCCATAGTTTTATTGAGATTGTGATTTGTGACAGCAATAATTGATATAGACATTTGACATCATTAGTATTAATTAAATTATTCATTTTAATGTAAATAATCTCCATACAACTGTTGGACATTTGATTTTTATTAGTTGTATTCATTGTTATTGTAAACTGAGGCAATCATAAAAGTCTCAAAGTCACATGTCCAGGTAGAACATAGATTTTCCGAACCTACCAGTAGCGGGCTATACTGCTGCTACTGCTAGCACTCTGTTCCTGAGTCTGTATCTATAAGAAGTCATCTGCCTACCGCCTTTACCTTATGTTATTCTAAGATAGTTAACAATGTAATATAACAGTCTTGGTTATACTATTAGTGTAGTTAAATATCTAGATGTAGGAAAAAGTCAAAGAAACAAGTTAATTGTTTATAATGTGTTTTTATTTATGTCTTAAAGTATTATAATGGTTATTTCTTATTAATTAGTTTGTATTATGTCCATAATCAACATAATTTAGTGTTTTATTTCTTGTACATGCATACTCAAACCAATGTAACAAAAGAAATAACATCAGTGAAATACACTGTTGATTGACCACCTACTTGTTTCTGTCGATTTTAATATCAATATTTCAACAAAATGTAGCATTTACTCGGTTTAAATATTTGTTCATTTTTATTGGTTCTATGATTTTTTCTACACTTATGTCATGTTATAGAATAATATAATAGTGACAATGATCACATAGTGTTATACCATGTAATGTATGTCATTGACTGCATGATTAGTTTGATGAAAATGGATATAGTAATACTTATCAGTTTATGGAGTCATTAATAAGAGATAAAGGGAAAATAATACATGGGTAATGTATTGACCTATTAATATCAATAAGTTGGGGTGAAAAATATTTGCCATATTTTCCCTTTTTCCCTTGGAGACTCAGTTCCTATACATTCTAGATAGTAATTATGGAAGTAATAATTTTACACTTTATAGGATTACTAATGATAAAGTGTAGAAAATGATGCATGAGTGTTTCCTTTTTTATATGAAATTGATAAAAATATTTCCTCTTGGTTTTAATTGTACCACATTTGACAAACATTTACGAATATTTATAAAATATTGATACCTTTGTGTTTTATTTACTTTTCCTGACAAAACGCACAAAGACAGTATGTATGTAGGTAGGTGTAAGGTTTACAAAAAGCTAATATTTTTTTTAAATAATTGGGTAGGCTGAGCATTAAAATATTCGAACGGAATAGATGTAAGAAAAGTTCAGGTGGGTGCATTATTGCCCAAGCGATGTCCGTGCTCGTCAAAATCTGCGAGGAATATTAAATACAGGTAAGACAAAACTGTCGGATGGCATTTCTCCCACTGCTCAGAACGTGTGCCTCTGGAGTTGATACCGGTGCTGAGAGCAGACTACCTTTGTATAATATACAGATACTTCATACTTGTAGGCTGAGGGTCAACGGGTGTGACATGACTATGTCACACCCGTATTATCTTTGACTAAACCCAAAAAAACTAAGCTACTTTCATGAAGTAGATACGTACCTATAGCTGACTCCCAGTTTCTCTCGCGTAAAAGTGATAAATAGATTTCTGTCATTGTTTGTCATAAAATGTGCCAGTGTGCCTTATTTATAAAAGGTACCTATGTGTACGGATTTATTTTTGGTAACCTGTAAGTGATCACGACCGCCGCCCGCCAAAGGCCACAGAAGCGCCACACATGTAGAATTACTCATGTATCTAGAAAGTGCAGATGACAATAATTATTTATAATTTACTAACATTCGTTGCATCGGGTCCGAAAAAAATGTTTTAATTATTATCTATTACTAAACTTTTTATTATTATTTCCTATTAATTATATACATAACATATTTAAAAAAATGAATATAACTAATTATAATAAGATAAAATAGAGTCCCCCGCGCGGCGTGAGCAAAGTATAGAACATAGTAAAGCAAAGCTTTCTGCATAATTTCCTACCATTGGGACACAGACCAGGGGGCATACTCTCTTTGTCCGAATCGAAACTTCGTAAACTAACGAAATTTAAACGAAGCTTCGGTAGTGATCCTACTCTATTTTATTTTCGGACACATCGACGCATTTCGGAACAGTAGACAATATTCGTGAAGTAATGGTGAACGATTGAAATGAATATTATTTTAATCCAACTAATTTGAAGAGTTCTATTTCATTACAACGTTGGGTATTATGACAACCAAAAATATCTGTATTACAGACACAATGTAAACATCTCAAATTAGTACTTATGATTTTTTGTTTGAATTCTTTAAAAACTTTTCTAAAAACAGTTCTCAATTAAGGTGCTAATAAATGATTTCTTATAGTGCTTCTTAACACACCTCGCAATGGCGATACCTTCTCATTCTATCAGAAAGTTTCAAGTAAATATCAGTTATATTTATTTATTTTTTTTTTCACTATAAATATTGCCTCTACATATTACCATACTTTTATAGGTACATCTTTTGCTGCTGCACATATGATGATGAAACTATACCTCATATTTTATATGTCTGAGTAGGTACTCTTTGTTAGATGTAATTAATTAATTAATTGTGTTAATTGTTTAATATGTTTAACCGCGTATGCTGCAGAACTAAGTCTGTTCGCCAATCCTTCAATATGGGGGCCCCATTGTCATTTGGAATCTAGAGTAATGCCAAGAAATATAGCAGATTCCACCGGTTTTATCACCTCTCCGTTTAACAAAACACTTGCATGTATATTTTTGACATTTGGTACGGTAAGTTTAATACATTTAGTTTTCTTGCTATTTAACAATAGGTTATTTGGTTTAACAATAGATAAGGATGAGGAACGGTCCAAGAATAGACCCTTGTGGTACCCCCATACTGAGAGGAGTCCCAGGAGATCTCCTGCCATTCACGTCAACCTTCTGAATTCTATTGTTTTCATATGAAGTCAGAAGATCGAGCGCAGTTCCTTTTATGCCATAGCGACATAGCTTCCCGACCAGCTTGAATGTTGAACACAACGAAAAGACTTAGATAAATCACAGAAGATGCCAAGTGCATTCTGCGATTCCTCCCAGGCAATCTTAACTAGGACATGTCGAAATAGTGAAAAACTATAGAAAATCGAAAAATAAGAGTCAAAAACCAAAAAAAACATAAATTAGAAGTTCTATTAGGAACTCAATATGGGGTCCATTGAATTTTTAACTTTCTTCTTCTTCTCTAATGAATTCAACATCATAATTAATGATCCACCATTTTGCAAATTCAACAAAGGACTTCAAATACTACCTATATAATTTACACTTTTCCAGCTCATTCAATACATTAAATAGGTACCTACTATAGGAAAGTTATATTCAACAAAATTTAAAGATATGTACAGTAACGATTTTGTAAATCATACTGCAAGCAAAATAATTCCGGGTGACAAGAGTTGACGAACAAAATAAAACACGAAGATTCCCCGAGCGACAGAGGAGCAGAACATTAAGTCCCGACTCCCGAGCTGACCCAAGTGCTATGCGATTAAAAAACCGATCTTCAAATGTTTCGAGGCGCGATATCCAAGTCCTACATAATTCATTTTTGAATTGTGTTTTCAATAAATGAACTAGTTACTTAACTAACTCTATTTTATTTGACCGTTATGTTACAACCTAAATAAGAAATTAAGAAACAAAATCAAAAGATTTGAAAAAAAATATATAAAAAGTCTATTTTTTATTTGCTTGGGGTGTTGCGCGAGGCCCCCCACCCCACCCCGCGTTCGCCACCCCCTAAGGCCGCCACTGGGTTTGAGGCCTGACCGCCCGCTGTGGCACCTCAAACAAACCATAATTCAGAGTTCAGACAGGTGTGGATCTAGATATTTATATTACCTAATACAAGCTGGTGACTGGTGTGTTTCACTTCACCTAAACAAATGCATTTAAGCATTAAATACAACATTTCATATCTAAATTTAAAATGTTTTTATACCGAATTACAAAAGTTGTAGAAATTCAATCATTACAATACTTAGTAATTTCATCATTCCCTGTTCTTGTAATGAAATAATGTCATACCAGAACTGTCAAACAGTGCGTAAAAAATTATCTAATCTTATAAGATGAATAATTCTATAGAATTATTCATACAAAAATAAAATATTGAAATTAAAAAATTTAAGTGTCACGAATCGACGTAAAAATTATCAAACTGCACACAGTGTGCAAATTTAGATTAAAATTGGTTCAGTAGTTTCGGTGACCGTGGTGGGCAAACAACGTGACACGAAATTTATTATATTAAGATAAAGATTTCGGTAACCGTCACTCGAAATTTAAACAAGTGCGATGCGTAACACTAGTTGGACTTTTAACGAAACATTGCATCAAGAGACGTTTAGAAAGATAATAAACCCCACCTGTTGTGCTCCAGCCAAGACCTTGTAAAGAGTATATTGGCACTAGACATTATCGTAGGGCGAACTCCAGCAAAACCTGTTGAATGCCGTCAGGCCAGTCTGCCTCTCCACAAATCATAATATATTATATTTAAATCATGTGACAACAATTATACGCTGAATAATTTATAATTTTGAACAGAATGAACTTTGACACTTTCGAGTTCGTAAACTAGTTGTATTTTATTAAAAAAATAGTTAAATGTTAATGTTTAAGTTTTATAATTTCTAACTAAGCTGAAATAAAAAGATGTTTTTTATTGGGATATGCTTAGTTCTATAGCATTGCGGTAAATAGCGCAAGCAGTTATTTCCCAAGGAAATGTCATGTATAAATTGCCCGGAACTAGTTATTTAAACAGTTATTTCTTTCAGTACAAGTAGTTTACATTATTCGTTCAGTTCATTAGCTCAAGTCTGTTTAGTGTGCGGTCAGCGGTGTGCTTCTGTTGTATATAATGAACAATAAAATTATATACGTATTCAGTCCCCAGTTCATACTAGCGAGTTTGTTTTAGTTGCCTCTCAAATTTCATTGGTGAAAGGACGTCCGTCTGCTTCTGTGTTTCGTTTTTAACATGAATGAAACTTACTGCGTGGACCACTCGTAATAACAACTGTTTATCTATAGAGCTGATTTATTTGGTAAGTATTATATTTTAAATAAACATAATTAAACAACTTTCCGTTTTGAATATGTACTTATATAATATTACCTATACACTTTCGTTATTTAATTTTGGTACGCTAAAAGTTATGGAGACAAGATCAACATATTATTTTCATTATTTTTATGATAAATTGTTATATTGCTAAATAGTAGCTGATATACAAGTAAAAAAAATAAGAAATTCTATTACGCACTCACTCATCTTCCATAGAGGAAAGTATCCATTAAATTTTAATTTCATATTCAATAAACTCTAATAAAATAACTGTAAAACTTTTGATTGCAATCTAGTAGGTAAATACATCACGGTTACTTAGGTATGTGAGGCAGTGTCCCACAAGTTCATAAATTAATGACTGCGGAAGTTGATCACTGTAACTAAAGGTTGTTCATGTTGTTCAATCTACCGAATTCGGTATTTACCTTGGATTTATTTGGATGATATTATTATTCTTTCATTAGTTTGTATGGTAAGTGTAGACCGTAAGGGAATTTCCGAAACCACTGAATCTAATAGAAAAATTCTTAACTTATTATTCTTATATTCAAACCTACTTACAATTTCACAAAACATGCACTCATACTTATATTTTGTTATGGAAGAGGAGGGACTAATCAGTAGACTAATTAAGGTAGTTAATCAACATCGCCCACACTGGAGCGTTGCCGGCCTTTTTTAATGTTTAGGTACGATAGATTTTTTAAAAATACTCATGTATCGTCCTGGAAACACCGAGCAAGGATACTCATTCCACAGTTTGGTTAATCGTGGCGTAAATCGGAATATTCCCCGTGAATGATACACAATGAAGCGAAGCCCAGTGATCGAGCCGCTGATAGAGCAATCGAGCAGCTCTGCGTTGAAAACGGTCAAATGCTACTGATACTGCAGGGTTGCACTGGAGCAGAGATGAGAGCAATACTCTACTGAGATGTATAGTAGTATTGCCCCATGAGTAATCTAATGAACTACAGTTTCATTGAAGTCAAATTGGCTTTGCCTTTCATATAACCGTGGGATTGGCAAGGACTGAAGGACCTGGTCTATAGCAAAGTAGACATACGTCTACTGTACTATAGGCCAGGTTGTAGTTATGCAGGGCAGCAGTGGCAACGACGGGTGCCTGATGTCACCAATAACAGCTTTCGATTACGCCCAGCGCCTGCGTGTTCGGGACGGGTAACTTGAAAGCTGCTCGCCGATTTTTTTTAACCAATTGGGACAGACCATATTACAAAATTATTTACTCGACATTTTGCCCGAGAAGGGTACTCCTGGCGGAAAATGTCTTTGAGGACCACTGCCATATTGTTGTGGAAGGATGGATTAAAATAATAACAGCAGTATTTTCAAACGAAATTATTTTTTACGAGTTTTTATATAATATATATATATATATATATATATATATATATATATATATAATATAAGTACCTATAACTATTACTATGTGGACTTCCGCGAAAAAAACCATGAGTAAACAGTATCAGTGACATTAATCGAGACATTAATGAGAATGACTACTGTTAATTGTATTTGAGCGTTTGACTCTCAAGAATCCCCCCCTCTCCCACTAGATTTTTATCTTCCTTTAACTAAAATAGTATATTATATAAAAATAGGTACATTAACATTTTATTTCAAGAAGTGTGGACCACTGCCATAGGTCATGAAGGTTATCAATATAATATTATCAACATAGCGAGACGAATACTTAACGTGACGAAATAACTTAATTTAAACTTGCCTCAAATACTTGATTCAATAATTCGTGGTCAATTGTATCTAACCACAGTCTTCATATCTGTGCTTGACAGAGACGCATTCTGAAATACCGACATAAGGCCCGTATTCCAGAAGGCGTCTCAATTTGGAAGAATTGTTTCCGTTTTCTGTACCTATATTTGAAAAAACTATGGGCAGTAAAGTCCTCGAATGACGTCCCGGAAGATGCAGTGTTGGAAGGCCCCCCACAAGATGGACCGACGATCTGGTCAAGATCGCCGGAATACGTTGGATGAGGGCAGCGCAGGACCGATCGTAAATCTTTTGGGGGAGGCCTTTGTCCAGCAGTGGACGTCTTCCGGCTGATGATGATGATGCTTCGAAGAAACTGTCAATTTTATTTTGAATTCTAACTCTCGTTTCCACTTGATAGAATATCAAACCATCCAAATAATAATTTTGAAATTGATAAGTATTGTTTATTGCAATGAATACAAAACCACACAACAATACTCTTGGGGTCTCCTTTTAAGCATACATAATATATAAACAAGTATACCCCTTTACCAAATTATAATGCCAGACTTAGATGATTGTTTTATTTATTTTACTTATCGAATACCAGCATCTTAAGATCATATATATTGTGACTCATTTGATGTAGAGGTTTCATTTTTTACACCGAGGTCTCCATATTATTTTATGTGAATTTCAAATTGATACTTACGTATAAGTTCCGTGTTTCTGAAATATTTATTCTTGACAGGCTGACAACAGCAAGAACCTATAGTTCTTCCTTTTCTCTTTGCTATGTGCGGAATCTTTAATAATATAAGTAATTTTATCTGTTCTTATACCCTTTATTGTCTAACAGCATGTATATTATTTGTTTCATATATTATAAGAAAATAAAACCTTGTTTAATCTTAGCACAGATCATTACCGTTAAACTTAGGAGACACATACTCAAAGCTTGATAGACTACTAAATTTGAATTTTAGACGATTAATTTATATTTTTTTCTTAGATTATTTATAACATATTCATTAATTTATTTCCCGTGTTTTTGAAAATATTATATCTGCATTCCT
Source organism: Leptidea sinapis (assembly GCF_905404315.1). Taxonomy (NCBI): domain Eukaryota; kingdom Metazoa; phylum Arthropoda; class Insecta; order Lepidoptera; family Pieridae; genus Leptidea; species Leptidea sinapis. The sequence continues at coordinate 4,422,404 of NC_066288.1, read as the reverse complement.
TACGTAATTTTTAAGAGACAAAATTATGTAAGTAGTAGCAGAAAACTGATCCTGAATGAAGCCCCATTTCGTCAATTTTGTGTGAAGAGGTAACGGATAATAGTTTTTACCATAAAATATCAAAATTTCAAAGCAAAAATTTCCCGCTAATTGGAGATGAAGAAGTAATCTATTTGTGGCAATTTTTAGTTTTGTTAGATTTAGTTTCATTTCATAACAAACTCTACCGAAAATTATCTTATTTTTGTCGGATTCGTAAACGCGTCCTTAACGTGATACTGGCAAATCTCTGGTGTGTCTTCCACAGAAGCCACAGTAGGAAAAATAGAATAGAATATGTCTGAAATCCTTAAAACTCTTAAGTTTATATACTAAGTAGCTAAGTAACTCGCCATACATTGATGTGGGTCGATCTTATAAGATACACTGTACTGTAAAAAAACTTTATATAAAATTAAATATTGAAAAAATTATCTGAACAACCACGTAGGTACCTCTACGAAAAATTCTGTATTTCGATTAATCATATCATCGAGATAGGTTGCACTATAAAGATGAAGAATTTAATTTTTATATAATATCTAGATTACATGTTCAGCAAATCAAACTCTTCAATAATATTATATTGTTTTTTAATTGAAGACGGAGCAGCAAAGAATCCGAACCTAACAATGAACTTTGCTCAGAATTTTAATAAACTTTTATCAACAAAATTAACAAATAAAACAATATTCTACTTAGGTATAAATAACTCATTATTGAAACACTCCATTTTTAATAATTTTTCTAACGAAAGTATCCATCACCACAGCAAACGATCTGTTCGGCGCTGATGCGGTGCCGCGCTAGTGCGGCGTAGGTACTCTCAATATTCGAATACTCCTATCATTGATCTACCAAACTTAAATATGGAATCTAATTTATTTATTTTTTGTTTCAGAAGTGAAAATGTTCCGGACGTCTGCAACTCTTACTTTTTGTTTCTTTTACATTGTATGCGTCTCAACCAATTTAAGATCGATTGCACTTGACGACGACCTAAGGTATGAAAAACTCAGGTACAGTTTCAATCTATTTACAAAATCAATCCTTACTTTAAATGTATATATATATTTTAAGGAAACCTTTCAGTTCCAAGACTCGTTAAGATTTCTCTAATGTCAAAACTGCAACTCCGTATCTAACGTCGATACAACAATTAATATGGCCGGAAATTACCGAATGTCAAATCTTTCCTTTTGTTCATTACTTATTCTTATTTTCGTTCAATGAATAATATAATAATCTTATATATATTATCATTCAATATGTATTAATGTTTATTAATATAAGTTTTTTTTTAAATATACTATATATACTTTTTTTTAAGTATACTATAACTATAATAATATAACTAGCTGACCCAGCTAACGTTGTATTGCCGATATTAAAATCGCGATACAAAAGAAAGTAACTGTTGATCGTAGATTAGTGAAAATTTGAAGTTGTATGTATTTTTTAATGCTGACTCATAATCAAACAAATTAAAAAAAAAAAAAAAATAAAATTGTGTGGACCACCCTTAACATTTAGGGGGATGAAAAATAGATGTTGTCCGATTCTCAGACCTACCCAATATGCACTCAAAATTTCATGAGAATCGGTCAAGCCGTTTCGGAGTTTTTACGTATTGAGACATATTCTGGAAGAAGCTTACCTTACTTAGAATTAATTCATCATTACGATGAGACATTCTTTTCAACCGACTTCCAAAAGTAGGGATTCTCAATTCAATAATTATTAATATATTTATTTAATTTAGATTATGGTCTGGTTATAATATAAATAAAAACTTTATGCTGAATTCATTTTAATAGTAGTGTGTTCCAACAAATATAGCCGATTTCGGCAGTACCTACTTTTAATAGCCCATAGGATTATGGCATAAAGACTACTTGATGCCCTTAGCAATCCATGCCTGTGGGCCCCCCTAATCGTATACCAACTAGAATAATCGGTCTTTAAACCTTTACCGCCTAAAAACATTAGTCTTTTAAAAAATAAGATGTAGCGTAATTTAGAAGTGGAGTAGGTGCGACAACAATAAAAACCAAAGCATAACTTATTTATTGAAATGCGCCTTGCGGATTTTCCGAGCATTGCATTCACGCAAAATAGTATTAACGTCTAACGTTTTTAACATATCGGACTCTATGTACAATATCGTTAAATTATCGAGCCTTTCCTGTATCATCTTTGTCTTTTTTTATATTTTTAATTTTGAAAAAGGACGTTCCACTGAGCAATTTGTAATCATAAGTGATAAAAATATACGCAGGGCTATTTCCACATTAGGGTCCACATTATTTTTTGGTGTGGTTTTTGGTGACGTTAGAGTGAGACGTGATGCCCTAAGGTCAGATTTTTTTGTGCTTCTTCTGGTGCCCCCTCAGACGGCAATTGCTTAATTTGATAAAGGGTTAATCCTTATTATGGGTATGGCATTTAATGTGGCTCAATAAAGTCCTGGGTAGCCGTAACTCACTCCGGCCAACTAGATTGTGATAGCCACTATTACCTAAAGCTCACTGGTAAGATTAGATTCCTTTCAAGTTGAATGCTGTTTATTCAGTATGCAGTGCCCGGTTAGGATAGGAATGGTTCATAGGCTTCTTTAAATATAGGTAATGGAATAGGGTTCTGCTGGCATATGAAAACCAATTAACTTGTTAACAAAACCCATTTCGATTTTTAATTTTCCAATAGCCATATTAAATTAAAATATGCGGTCGCTTCTTGATGAAAAAAGGAATTTTTCAACGCAAACGTTATTTTTGAAACCGTTTACCATGTCTCGACGAATAATCATATTATTTATTTTTAGAATAAAAAATGTTTTGAAAGAGTCAACACCAGATCTCTTAGCACTATCTGTGAACGAATTCGGCTTCAAATTGTCTAAGTTAATGATGAAAAATGGTAATAACAGTGACAACATTGTTATATCACCAACAGGAATATCTGGTAAGTATGATAATCGTTTATATATTGTTACTAATGATAAAAATTGTTATAGCTTCAACACTTTCTAATGTTTTTATATAATACCTATGTATGTCTGTTACGACGATTCATCGTCGCTTTGTAATAAAGGTCGTCTATAAAGGTTCTACGGTAATGCTTAAAATGCATAGAAAAGACCCAAGCAAACAAAAACTTGTTTTGTAGTCTAAGTCCTACAGCTTTTTATGACAGAAGAGGAAAAATTAGCTTCGGATTTTAATGTTTGTGATAATCGCCGTGTGTTTCATTCTCAGCGAGTTTGACTTCGACACACACTTCATGGACTTTGAAATTTATTATTCAAACAAAACAAATCTTATAACTATATTTACAATACTACGACTAGATAAAATTAAAACTATCATTACGTGGAAGCGTACCAAGAATACTGGCAGCATTACCGCGTTGGATAGCAAGGCTGATCCGTTGACCGAAATAGCTGCCAGCGCTTGGGTTTCCAGTAGCCTTATTGAGGCGCGAAGATAGTATTTTAAAAAATTCTCCGCGCCTCTGGGCCCCACAGGCCAAGTGTCTCGACACCAAACGGCACAAAGCTGTATGACTCACTGAGACCAACATATTTGCGACGCTTGCTGTCTTCGGCAGTCGAAGCAGCAGCCCCAACACCAACTGTCGTAACTTGGACATGAGAAGGAGCCAGAGTGTCGACGCAAGTAGCGTCCCACACCAGCGCCCTTCCCCGTGCCCAAGCCACCAGCATCATTCCATCAGGACGCTTGCCATCGCGGCAGGTAATACCATTTGGCTCTAAAACAGCTGGTATATTAAGAGCTGCGGATGACTTCATTAATGCTGGCGTGACGACTGATACGGCCTGCCGATTTTAGTCAAGTTAACCCGTGACGTCCAAGAGCATCTACCTGAACGCCACATCTACATTGATGTGCTGTTAACTTAACTTAACTAAAACTTAATGATTGACACACTTCATTGTTTATTATTTCTTATTTTTTCGTTATGTGGTCTACAAGAGCTGAAAGACAAAATCAATTTTGTAGATAAAAATAAATGTTTTTTTTTGCGTATTTTTCCTTTGCGCGACTTCTATCGCTTATTAGACGTTTTCTATCGTTTTTATAACCAATCAACGCAATATTAACGAAGAGCTGTTTAACTTGATTCCTGCCCCCAATTCCACCTTCACACAACAAGTCACAAACGCACCTGTAAATCCTCTCGTATTACAACAATGTGTAGGCGGCGGTGATCACTAAATATCAGGGTTAAATTAGTTAAACTTATACTGCATGCCACTTTTAACTTAATTAAATCAACTAAGTACATGTTTACATATTTTTTTTATATTATCACAAAGTGTAAATGTTATGGCGCTTAAGTACCTATTTTGTAATTACTTTTCCTCGATCGCTTTTATTTTGCGACTTAAACCAATTACCACTCGTTACACCCCACCTCACGGATACAAAATTGCAAGCTCCTCACAAATTATGAACTCTATAATTGAACACGATGGTAATGTAATGTGTATACAGGGTTACTTGCGATGACGTTATTGGGTAGCGTCGGTGCCTCCTATCAGCAACTCGCCAAGGTTCTTGGATTTTCCGAAGGTGAGTCGCGTCGCTGCATGCATTTTAAATAATAATACAAGTCTGGACTTTATGATAGATATACCTACCACTAGAATACTTTATATAAGTACAAAAACATTATTATTTTTTTTAAATATTGACACACTTTTACTAGTGGGAGGCTCCTTTGCACATGTCGGCTAGATTATGGGTACCACAACGGCGCCTATTTCTGCCGTGAAACAGTAATGTGTAAGCATTACTGTGTTTCGGTCTGAAGGGCGCCGTAGCTAGTGAAATTACTGGGCAAATGAGACTTAACATCTTACGTCTCAAGGTGACGAGCGCAATTGTAATGCCGCTCAGAATTATTGGGTTTTTCAAGAATCCTGAGCGGCCCTGCATTGTAATGGGTAGGGCGTATCAATTACCATCAGCTGAACCTCCTGCTCGTCTCGTTCCTTTTTTCATAAAAAAGAAATAAAAAAATAAAAAAAACACCTACCGGGATTCGTACCCGGGACCTCTACCAACCTGCAAAATTCTTTGAACACGAATACACATAGTAATGATGTTACATAATGCGTGAAAGTGAAGTGTATATATAAAAGAAATTAGAGATTGCAGCAATTGCTTCGATTCGGTCATCAATATATAATACGGCCTTTTTTACACGCTTTTATTAGCTTCACCTGTATGTATGTTTGTAACCGACTCATTTGGCCGCGATTTTGACCCACTTTAAACGGTCAGATTTCGTTCAGACTTCGTAGATTTTTCGAAGACCGACGACAATACATTAATTTAATAAAATTATTCTAGTTTTTAATTTGCAAAATAATATTTTTGTTAATTTGTATAATTTTTTCATCTATCGTCGATTAAGCAGGAATTAATGTTCATTTAAAATTTAAACCATTATCTTTTCTACCAAAGCGTGTTTTTTAGTTTTTTTTAACTACTTTTATTTATTAAGTATTATAGTCGCTGGCTTCGCTTCTTTCGGCTGAGTTTCATAGTAAAAATGTAACGCCTTGCTCTTTTTAAAGGCTACGATATTTATATTATTTGAATTAACGTAGGTATTTAAATTTTTGTAAAGTGAAAACTTCTTTAGCGGCGGTGAGCACTTTTCTTCGGATCGGTATAAAATGTTGAACTCGCGTCAGGGACACGTGACCTGATCGAAAATTCGTAAGACAGTCGTTGAATTATGGATGAAATCTGATTTTTCTGAATGATAAACTTTTTAATGTAAAATAATTGTACTAATTCTGAAGGCTTAGGCACTTCCGGAGTGCAACCCGTATTTCTTTGTTAATTAAATAAAGCCCATGTTAAACAGTAATAATATACCATTCTACTGGTGGAAGCATTTTGAATTCTGTCGAGTATTTTATGAGATTTTTCATTTTTATATTATTGTACAAAATAGGTATGTTTGATATGACAAAATATCTTTGTTCTAAATTAGCTCGTTTGTTCTTTTCTTTCAAGAGTTTCAGTATCTAGATCTATGGTATCAACTACAAGATGGGTACCATCAAATCTAGATGTGTGATGCTCTGACTATCCCTTAATAGATACAGGCGTGACAATATACATACACACAGGAACCCACAGGCCTAATTATTGTGTGTTCTAGTTTATTCTATTTTTGTATATAACCGTTCGAGACAGCGGTAAATATATGTAACGGCGTTTCTATTTTACATTTTAACATGAAAAAGTACTTATTGTGACTTGACTATGATAGTTGGACATAATATGGTGTCGTGGGCTTTTTTTTTAACATATTCATATGCCTCATAAATTTTTGTAGCCCTATATAATGCATTAGTTATGGCAGTAATTGTTTACACACCTTACGTAGCATAAAACGTAATGTTTATTTTAGATAATCTGCATGTCAGAAATGTATTTAAAAAGGAGAAACGTATTATTATAGTACGATTGTTTTAAAAGCTAATAGTTAAATGACACAACCGCACCTGTCTGCACCAATAGAAGTATCGGACGAAAGGGATTTGGTTGTTGTAAATAGGGTGCGAAGAGAAGGTGCTAGGAACAGACGATAGGAGCTAACCACAGACATGGATCAAAATTGTTGCCGCGAGTGTATGTACTTCGCGTGTCAAAAAGACAACAAAAAGAGGAGCCATGCTCATCCTTTGACGCTTTTACTTTATTTTTTATTATGATTTATAATACATTGCCAATTTTAACGAAAGTTTCTAAAAAACGTTTTTTTTGAAAACGTCAACTAATGATGAGGTGAGTGGCTAAACGTTAGGCTCGATCCACTGGCATTTTTAACGACGTCACAGTAGGTACAAAAAAAAGGTCACGCTTGGTTTTCATACGGACGGAGGGATTTGCGTTATCTACTTGGATCTATGGCTGTGGAGCTAACCTATCGATAGATAACTCTAATTATTGGAACGAAGTTCCTTACGGCAGGCTTGGAGGAGATAGGGATTTTGCTGCGGGACCGAACTGAAAAAATTGTGATAGTAAAACCGTAAGAAAAAGTCCGTGGAATAAAACCGTTAAATGAGACGTGCGCAGGCGCGACAGTCGTTTCTATTTCTATCTAATTTTATGTTGTCAAACAAAAATAAAGAGACATATTTTGTTATTTTAATTGATTTTAATTTGGATTACGAATATTTTTTTATTTTACGTAATTTATTATTTCCTAAAATACTGAATTTCCTAAATACTTTCGTGTAGTTAAATAAAAACTAATCTGCAAAATTTAAGAGAAAAATCAAGAAAACCTACATAAAATTGAACACGATTTTTTTTTAATTGTTGAAAAGAGAGTTAGCACATGAAACCCCGCGTTTGGAACGCCTACGGCCTCGTATTAAATACGGAAATGGAAATAGGCGACCCGGCCTTTCCTGTTTCGGCGGTTAAGAGGCTTTGCACATCGCACTAGGTGTAAAGAACCGAACCATTTAGCATTTTGTTACTTTATGCTACTATATGGGTTTGCTTATATATAAGAAGGATAAGTTCCTTAGGAACCAAGCAAAATACTTAAGTATATACTCAAGCATCCGTTGTTATGATTAGTTGATTACTAACTAAATTAATACATCATCATCATCAGCCGGAAGACGTCAACTGCTGGACAAAGGCCTCCAAAGATTTCCACGACGATCGGTCCTGCGCTACCCTCATCCAACGTATTCCGGCGATCTGCCCAGATCGTCGGTCATTCTTGTGGGGGGCTCACACACTTAACACTGCGTCTTCCGGTACGTGGTGCCATTCGAGGACCTTACTGCCCCAACGGCCATCTGTCCGTCGAACCATGTGCCCTGCCCACTGCCACTTCAGGTTCGTAATCATTTGGACTATGTCGGTAAAAAAAGTTATAAGTATGTACTAATAAATACATACTTACATATTAAATAACAAACAAAAAGTTTAAATTGCAGATCTAAAAATAAACCGCGAAAACCACGAACAGTTCGGTGACTTATTGAGGACATTGAGCTCACAAGAGCTGTCCAGTACGACCCTGTATGCGGACGCTATTTTCACGGACAGTAGCTCCTCATTGCGACCGGCATATCGCTCCTATCTGCGGAGGGTCTACGACGGAGAGGCGTTAAGTGTTGATTTCAAACAAAACGTTGAAGTCCAGATGTTGATTAATGAGTGAGTAAAAAATGTAAATTGTTATTTTCTTAATTCACACTTACTTGCATCGTATCTTACAACAGTATCTACATATACATAATGCACGACCTGGGTTGTCTATTCTTCTTCTTCTCGCTGTCAAATCGGTTAGCTGGACCGGTTTCTTAGAGATAAGACAGCTAGACCTGTTTTTTTAGAGATGAGGTAGCGTGATCGGTTTTCTCTGGGATGCCAGATGAGATGAGAAGCCAAAAAATCCCGTGGAGTTCATTCAAATCGTGAAAACCGTTTCGATGATAAGCAAAATAAAGATTATTTTAACAACACAGTTCTCCGTCTATAAAAAAAGGATTCCTTTATCGTGTTTATAACAAAAAAATATATTGATTGTAAAAGTGAATATTAATCGACTTATTTCGCATCTTTATAAGAATTCTCGTGGTGAAAGCGCGGGTAACTTGATAGTCTCTTCTTACTTCATAATCATCTAAATGTAAACTTACGTTTTTTAACATTACCAAAGCGAATCAGACTGTAGATTTCAAGGCAATACGGACTTTTCAGCGTTTTTACTTCTAAGTCGCGAAGTGATCGTTGTTGAATCAAAAACATTCCAGTTTTATCTGAGGGATCAGTAGAAACCTGGGTCTTATTTGAATTTCTGATTGTTTTCCAGTGGACACATGCGTATTAGCTTCGGAGGTGAAGATTTTGAAGTTTTAAGATTGATTTAAACAAAGTTGTTGTTCACTGTGTGTCTCTACCCCATTTATCATGGAGAGTGTTCCGAAGAGCTATTTGATATAATTTCTACCGCCGCATGCCATTTCACCATCTGGATTTCCTCTATAGTGCGGTTAACAAGAAACTCTCTTCTACGTACAACCAAACTGTGGGAGGCTCCTTTGCACAGGATGCCGGCTAGGTTATGGGTACCACAACGGCGCCTATTTCTGCCATGAAGCATTAATGTGTACGCATTATTGTGTTTCCGTCTGAAGGGCGCCGTAGCTAGTGAAACTACTGGGCAAATGAGACTTAGCATCTTATATCTCAAGGTGACGAGCGCAGTTGTAGTGCCGCTCAGAATTTTTTTGGGTTTTTCAAGAATCTTAAGCGGCAATGCATTGTAATGATCAGGGCGTATCAATTACCATCAGCTGAACGTCCTACTCATGTCGTCCCTTATTTTCATATATAAAAATCTATGAAATGATGTTCATTGTGCGGTGTTATAGTATACTAATATGCCGAGAAATATTTAAGTACATGATGACGAAAAAGCAGGCGCAGCTAGTTGAGCAATTAAAAAAAATTTTCATTTTCAATTTATTTTTTATGATTTCAGATGGGTGAGTAATCATACAAACGAAAAGATTCCCAAGTTCCTGCAACAGCCCCTACCCACGGACACTAAGGTCGTTCTGTTGAGCGCGTTGTACTTCGCTGCACAGTGGAAACATCCGTTCATGCCAGAGTTCACTAAAATGTAGGTATAAACTTATACCAATATTCCAGAACTGGTCTGCTACTCGTAAAATCGATAATGGTCTCTAATACCACCGTACAGTACAATTGTAGGTTTTGCCGTCAATGCCACATGCCACAGTCACTACTATAACCTATCATATGACATGGTTGAGGATAATTTTTTCGTCTTTTTCGATCTTTTTATTACCTACAACTTTGTCATGTAACTTTTTGCCATAGGACTTGTAGTTTTGCCGGAAATCGAGATAAACCGTTTTTTACCCTAAAACACCCCCCTTTTCCACTTCCCGACCTCAGATCGCCCTTAATTTATTTTTCCTTTCATTTTTGTTATATTTTCTTCCTTTTCCAATAAGTTTTTATCCTGCTATTATTATTTTTTTTTTCACTTTTTATCCTTTTCAAAGGCTTCTGCACTGGTCTAATAGGTATAACCTATAAGCAGGACTGAGACAAAAGAAATGATATATTTATGTTTCAGAACAGGTTATAACTTCATACAGATGTTACCTAATGTAATAAAGAAAATAAAAAATATAATAATATAATTGAGTACTTAATCATAATAATAATATAATACATATTTCAGGTTACCGTTTCATACTCCTAATGGCACCGTGATGGTAGACCAAATGTTAAACATGGGAAGTTTCTCGTATATCAATTCTCACGACGATGGTACGTTTTAATTCTAATTAATGTACAATTTTTCACTTTATTAGATATTTTTATGTTAGAGGTGACAAACGGGTAAGTGGGCTCACGTGATATGAAGTAGTGAGGCAGCGCCAGGGGCCAACAGATGCATTCCCAGGTGCTCTGTTCTTGAAGGTGCCTTGATATTGTATCGGTTCGGGAAAACGCAGCCGGTAATTTATTCCATAATTGTTTCATTTGAAGTCATTAACTTATCAAGGGCAAGTAATATTTTTTGAAATGTAATGAAAATGAATTTATTTTGGAAGAAAAACTGACATATTTACACAAAAAAGTTAATGAGGACAAAATATATGCTAAATCTTATACTTAACTTATTTACAAAAGGTTTACAAAAGAAACAAAAGCAAAACTTAGTGTGGCAGTGGTCTTCCAAAACTGAAGTCCACTCAGTTATAGTTGTGTCCATACATTATGAGCACAACACTGATTTTCAGTGACCCCATTGTGTGAAGTTTGGAGCTGAACTGACATATTATTTTAAAAGCAAAATACAATTTAATGTGGCACTAAAATAAATATTATACAAAAATAATAAAAAACGTATATTATGTGTAAATATATAAGGAAGAAAAAAATAATAATAAATACGAGTAGCTGTTTTATATAATACTATGAAATTTAAACAGTGCTCACCAAGGCGGGATATGTAGGGAGGTATTGGTCATTAATATGTATTTTTGTTTTTTTTTCTAAAATTCGAGACTGTATATAACAAAACAGGTAGCGGCGGTAGTAAATTATTCCAGCACTTGGTGGCATTGTACTTGAAATTTTATAGTGAATAGAACAGTTGAGCTGTATGCTCGTTGGTATACTCATACGGGTGACCGGATGGTATGTAATCACCGCGGCAATACTTTTATTGTAACAACAGACAATCAAAAGAGCCTTTCTAATCTTATCGAATAAGGGACTACGCGCACTTATTCAGCTCCATTCGCGTTTCGCTGAACGATTTTGGTCACACTTATACAGCTCTGCTTCTATCAGCCGCGTACGGAACTTTAAATCACGTCTGCACTCTTTAATCTTTGCGTGCATAATGATTACGTCAAATCAATGCAGGAACAATACAGGTCGCAACGTGTCGACAAGGAGTCGCGAACCATCCCTGTAAAGAGCTGTTCCGCCGCATTCCACGGCGAACAGCGCTGTACGCGGCGGAACAGCGCCGAACGCTCTCTATAGCATTCGCATAATAAAAACACTTTTATCCTCATTTTATGCTGGTTTGCCGCGAAAGCAGAATGGACGCGGAAAGCTGAATCGACGCGTACACGTCTCCATACAAAATTGTTGTTTTCTATGGACAAAAGCTGAAAAGAGCTGAATAAGTGCGCGTAGCCCCTAAACGTATATATATGAACACGAAAACCGAAAACATAGTGGTACGTGGCGGGTGAAGATCTAGCTGGTGAGAGACAACGGCTCTACCTATTGGGCTACCAAGGCTTTATTTTTTTTAATATTTGAATTTCTAAAGGCATGTTCACTTTAAGGAAACTACAGAATCTCAAACTAAATTATCTCGAATAATCTTCTCTTAGAAAATCTAGTTTCTTCTTGTGTACAGACTAAATAAAACTTTCTTCTTTTAAGGTTTGCACATGATAGCCTTTCCTTACAATGACAGTATGAACACGATGTATGCCATACAGCCTCGTCGACCTCATAAAACGAAACTATCGCAATTATTGGAAAAACTCAATTACACCCATATAAATAATCTCATCGAGATGATGTCCGAACGGAAATGTATCGTCAGATATCCCAAAATGAGCATTCAAAGTAACGAAAAATTAGAAGATTACCTGCAGATGCTTGGGGTTAAAACAATATTCTCACCTGAAGAAGCTAATTTCGCACTTATGATTGACAGTAATCCATATTTAAATAAGACTGAAGAAGAGTTAATAAGCCGATTTAATACCGGTGAAGGGGGAAAGATAGAAGAGAGAGAAGAAAAATCCCTGAAAGAAATCGTTGATAGACTTCCTAATCCCGGAATATACATAAATACAGTTTTACATGACGTGAGAATAAACATAAATGGTAAGTTCTGTCAATAAAGTGTTGAAGCGTAGCTTGTCACTGAGTGGTAAAAACTTTATTTTTTTATTTACAAAGCCAGAAAATCTAATAAAGAAAATTAACTTTCTTCGTTCATAACTCCATAACGAGTACTGGGTTTCTATTGCTTAAAACATATACTACCTACCGTAGTGTCTGTTCATACAATAATATTATATAAATATGAAGCTCATTCAAAATTATCTCTTTTGGCCTCATTACAATCCTTAACACATTAAGGCCCGTTATCAATTAAAACACGCACTTTCTCCATTGTCAAACTGATGGATTTGTTTTAGGGACACCCAATTTCAGAGTTTCTTTAAAAAGTTAAAATGAAGTTACATAGGTAATGGATGGACAAAGTTATATTTCTTAAACTGTATAGTGGGTTTCAAGTTTCAAAGGATTGTCCGTTTTTTGGTGTTCAATGTGCTAATAATTAATATGAAAATACGTATAGATTCATAATAATGTTTCTCTACTCCCATTTCATTATTACTAATTTAAATTACAAACCCTCAAACCATAACACAAATCTATTCTTTCCTATGCCTAGGTCATTTGTTACCTAATGACCATTTTTAAACGAGCGAAATAGTGTCCTGTTTTAAATTTTGTGCAAGATAAAAGCCGTAGGTAAACTTCGCATAAAAAGTGCACCAACCGATTCTAGCGAAGTGCGCAAATCGATGGCTGACATCACGCATGCGCGGTAGACAGCTGCGCCTACCATTAGCGCGCATTTAACTAAGTACCTATAATGTATTATGCCACAATAACAGCATTACAATAGCACTCATAGTCGCTAGTGGAATAAACACCTATTGATCAAATCCAACTATGAAGAATAGGTGTTCCGCAGGGTTCTATTCTCGGTCTTGTTTCTTATATATATCAACGACTTACGTTGTGATATATGAAAGCCATGATATTGTATTGTTTGCTGATAACTCTTCACTTATTTTGTAAAGTGAAGCGACGTGCAGATTTTGATGACGAGGGAACAATGCACTCTCAATGATAGTGCGTTGGTTTGAGACGAATAGTTACTCACCACCTCACCACTTAAACAGTAAAAAAAAACAAATTGTTTAGGGTTCATAACACCAAACACAGAAAAGGTACAATCCAACGTACTTACTTATAAATGACCAGAAATTGGAACTTGTGGACACTACGGTCTTCATGGATTAAAAGCTCCACATATTGCCCAACTTAAGAATAACACTTTTATAATAAAGTCCCAGTCGCTATATAAATTTGAATGTTTTATTAAAAAATGGCTCTGCCGTAAATCCTACTACTCCACAGCTGAATATCTAAGCGATCGAACAACCTGGGACTACTTAGATGATGATTATTTTGTAGCGATAACTTTTGTCTAATAGTTGTATATTTTATTAAAAAGAGCGCAAAAAGCTGGGAGAGTTTCTTGCGCAGTTTCTTCTCTCTCAGAGCGCCATTTCTATCCGAAGCGGCGGTAGTAGTTGAACTGACATTAGATTCCAAAGGAATCATATTTTAGAAAAAAAAGTTCCTTTTATGCCTTTGAATAATAACTCGTCTAGTAAAAGTAAATAAAAATAATAAAGAACAAGTATGCTTTATTGAGATGTCTATCTTTTTCAGAATATGGCACGGAAGCTGTTGCGGTTACGAGTGGAATACTAGCACGTACTGCAGAACAGTTCTACGCAGATTCTCCGTTCTATATGTTTATTAGAAACGAAAAGACTAAACTAGTGACATTCAGTGCAATTATATTTGATCCAACTTCATAACCAATAATAGTTATAGCACTTCATAATAATTTTATGTGGACGGTTATTGGTTTTTTCTTTACGAAACCTTAATATATTTTCTGCCTAATTATTGAAGGTATATAATATGATTATATTTATGATCAGTGAGTGTTATGTTATAAAAACTACTGCATAGATTTTAATTACATAAGTGTTCTAAGTTTTATTCCTTAGACCCTTGGCCGCTATTAAAAATTACTGCGATATCTTCATTTAATATAATGTTATTGAAGTTTAAAAAAAACGATTTTTATAAGTACTACATACTCAGTCATAAATATACGCGGGCGAAGTCGCGGGTATGAGCTATTTTCAGATGATGCGGAAGTCACTTCCGAGACACTATTTTTTACTTTGGCGTATTAAATGACACCGCTCATGACCAAATATGAAAAATAAAAAAATCGAAAAACGTTTATTCATTTAAATAGGGAACTTAATACATAATGCATAATGAGATAGAAAATTATAAGCTACACTCAATTTGAATCAATGTATCAACAAGAATATAGACTCTCAATATAAGGAGCTAATTCTCCACGTTGTTGAACTTTTTAGTCACGTAAATATCTGTCCTTTTTTCGAAATATTTGTTAAGTGTTGAAATGACACGAAGAATAAAAGACAACAACACATGGAGAATCTTGAAAGATTCTGATGCTGAAGCAGAGATCATTGGATCATGAAGAAGACCAAAACGATGAAGATGGGGACGAATATTTAGAAGTCAGCCCAGTAATTGAGCAATCAGTCGAAAAGGTGGTTAGAGAAGTACATCTTGGAAATGTTTCAGGTAGTCTTCTTCTAGAGCTCGAGATAGTACTATTCATATACCTGTATGTTCACATCTCGAACCTTCATACCAAGCAAGTAAAATACACTCTGCCAGCATGGTAAGAATGCGATGGTCACATCCAGGATCATCAAGGTCACTAGAATTATCTACCAGGACAATCAGGAAGACTTCTTTAAGATCAAATATGTTGCTGGAAACTCACTTTTGTTGAGTCTTTGGGCAAGAAAGAATCTTATTTTATTTGAAGATGATCCATGTTATGCCACCTCCTTGTTGAACGTTGCCGAAGCCAAAAGGGTATGAACACAATATAAAATTTGTAAAAGGCTATTTTATATATTGTGTCTCTGGCAATACTTAAAAAATATGATGTTTTTTACTTTACCTATCCTTGTCTTCAAGTCCACAATAAAAACACTACTAATTTGATAAGTCCATGGTTTTAGAGCCTAAATAGTGACACAGAGCTCGTGCATCTCAGATGGTACACAAACTCGGCAAAACTGCTTCCCATATACCACATATTATGGTACATTGGACTCTAAAGTGACTTGATATTGGTGTGTCATTAAAAAAAACACAATGTGAATTTTACTTGCTCCTACAATTACCATTATAATGAATATTAAATCTGGATAATTTGTAATGAAATTCTTAATTGATATCAAACAATAATATTTATTTTTGATAACTCTTAATGAAAATTATAATACATTAAATTACGCGTATAACAGTTTATCACAGACACCAACAATGTGTTATATTCTAACTACTTTGTTTGAGTTTTTCAATTCTATCATGCAGAGTTTGTTTCCATTGATCTTCAGAGATACTTTGGGCCCATTCAGGTATAGATGTTTGGGGCAACTGAAAGTTTGCCATTGCTGAAATTACCTAAAAAAAAATATATTATCACATAGCATAAATATTGATGCAATTTGTTTATATAAATCTACATTATGGCTTATATTATTATAAAAGAACATACCATGCCTTAAACATTGCATTAAGTAAATAATATAATATAATGGCTTGCACATTTCTTGTATCTGACAGCTTCAAGTTTTCTTGAGATCAGTGTTCATTATTTCAGTTAGCATATATTTTATGTTCATCTAGATTTTTAAGTAAGGTAGGAAAATGAGTCATGTTAAAAGTTTTTAAATGAAAAATTAAAATATCTATAATAATTTTCTATACTCATACTATTCTTCAAGATAACCTACCTTAGTGTCAGATGGTATGGTTATGGTTTTGTAAAATAGATGTACAATAAGATAAGTACATATTTATAACAGAAAAATGAATATAATATATAACCTAATATTACAAAATCATGACCAGATATGAATTTAGATATACAGATATGAATTTTACTTTATACTGGCTGGGTGATACACACTACTATACAGTTTTTTAATGTTACCTGTAAAGCAGTTTCATTATCCATTTGAATAGAATTACTGGGTCTTGGAGCATTCCAAACCTCTCTAGCTAATACGTTCTCGATGGGTTCTATTGGTAGAACATTACTTCTGGGTTCTTGAACTGATTCTCCATCCTGAATTTAAAAAAATAAGAAAGTATTATGTTAAATGGTTGGATCTACCTATATATACAGTTTTCAAATAACAACTCTTTAGAAGTTGTACATGTATTTACACTTGTTTCGCTTTCATCGCTTCCGTGGTGTGAAACAATAGTTTCGGGTCCTTGAGGTAAGGGTTCGTATCCGAAATGTTCATTTTGATCATCGTCGCTATCGTCCTGGTTTCCGTTGGTTGCTAAATCATATTTCGGTGGAGGTGTTATATCTCGAGGAGAATTTTCTGTTGGCTCTGGACCTTCGCAAACCATTTCTTATTTCGTTAGTGAAAGTAAATACGTGATTAAAAGTAGTATTTTTAATTGTTAACTTATCCTCTTTTTCCTATATTTATTTATTTACAAATTTTTTGTCCGACGTCCGTGAACAAAGAGAATTTAGACACTACGTAGTACGTACCAAAGAGAATTTAAAGTAAGAGTAAAAGTGTTCTGTGATGTGTCATCCAAGATAGGTTTGTAACTACATACATTTGAAGAGGGTGGCTATTTCCTAGTCCTAAAAGATTCCTAGTAACACCGCGTCCAGAATTGGACTATTGTGTTCAACTACATACATAGTTATAGGTGAGATGTGCTTGAGTCGTGAGGAGGCGAGAGCGGGTCGCGGCGGAAGGACACCGATTCCAAAAATAACAATAATCGTAACTAGAATTAGATTGTATAAAAATACGCAAACATTTTTATACTTTTTAGTGCATATCCTTTCCGGATCGGCGCGCTCCGCCGCTCGATGTACACCTTAGATCGGCAAGCGGTCGGCGCTCGCGCAGCGTTTTCCCCGTGCGTATTATTTTACGTGTAGTAATAAAATGCTTATAACTATGGTGATTTGAATGACTGTCACTGAAAGCTATTGAAACAAGCTATAAGACCATGTACAAATTATTCATTTTGTACTTTTATTTTATTTCACACAGACTTTTCTTTCCACAATAAGTGTAAAAATATGTATATTTTAGAATAAATGATGATAGAATGAATGATGATAATTATTATTGAATAATAATTACTTGTTTTATTTACTAACTTTTATGTTTTTGTTATAAACATTATATGTTCTTTATAAAATAAAATCAAAATATACATGCCTTTATAGTAATATTTTGATATATTCATGCAGAAACAACCCCACGAAAATGATGATCAACAGAAATTGCTCGCGTTAGGAGCCGTTCTTCAAAATGATTTTATGAATAGATATTTAGCTTCTAGACTTTTATTTATATACTATTCGGTAGGAAATGTAATCTAGATTTTTTTCTAATAATAGTAGATCAGATTATTTATAAAATCCTATACTGTTTGAAGCAAAAACTAGACTGAGGTAGGAAATTCATTATAAAATCCAAAGATTTTAATCCTGTACATTTTGTCATGATAATCTATGTTTTCTGTTCATTCAGAACATTATCAAAATGGCAATGAAATGACCTATTCAGCGATATATAAAACATGTACACCATAAAACAAAAACTATTGAGAAAAGCTGAATGAAAGTGGCTTGCGTGGACGCAAAATCGTTACACACACACACATGCTTACGTGTATTTACACGGCCCTATACGGGTGCTCTAACCTCGCGCCTCTTGAGAATTCTGAATTTCTTTGCATAAGACTTGCTTACTGTCCAGACTGAGTGGTATGACCTAGTGTCATGTTTATTATCAATTATTATATCTATAAATTTTATATGAACATGGGCGGGCTGTCTAAACGGGAGAATTAATTAGAAACAAGTCTAACAATATTTCTAGAGCTTTATTATAATATGACTAATAGACTTACAACAATGAAATAATAATATTTATAGAAATTTATAACCAGTAAGTACAAATATTTTAAAAATTTATATAAAAGAAAAATTTCTAGAACTTTATTGTATGTCGAATAAATAATCAGCAAGGCGTCTATAGTGACATCAGCCCATTGCCCCAAATACTTGGGAACAGTGGGACGATTGCTATATTGTTCAATATTTAGCCTTGCGTATTTATTTGTCTCTGACGCTATGAGACCCATAACGTCCACGTCCCAAATCCTCAAAAATATCTCTGTAGGGTCATTAGAAATAAATGCTGGCACAGGTTGACGTAAGTAAGTTTCTTGTTGGCCGGTAAAACTATTGAAGTCTTCTGCCCTGCCCACTGAAATACTTCACCTACGTCAACAGGTTCATGCCCCCCAACACATTCAAATCCTCTGGCACTACCACCGACTCATCCATCACACATTCGTCTGGAATAAAATCATCCACATCAAATTCATGCTCTATTTCAAGACCTTCCGTTCTAGCAATTACTTCGTGACGCAAGCGGTGGGTTATTGCCCTCGTCGGCATTTGAGTTGCCTCCTCAGTGTCCTCGTCGGACTGGTCTGCATCCGACTCGCCTTCGCTGCCCGAATCTGCTAGTAGCAGGACAATATCATCGTCCTGCAGCAGCGAACGACGAGCCTCCAAAATGCGCCGGCCCTGAGCCGTTGAGGGCGAACTAGCCGCCACTCCAGATGTCTAAAACAAAAAAAAAGTTAGAAACCATGATGATGAGAGTCGAGAACGATAAAGATGTAAGAGATATTATAAAACAGAGACTATACAAGTAATCAAAGTAAAAAAGAGAAGAAGTGTCTAGAAACAAAAATTACGTTTACTGCACGGGCCCCTAATATTTATTTTATACTGTTTTTTTAGGTATTTGTTATTATAGCGGCAATAGAAACACATCATCTGTGAAAATTTCAGCTATCTTACTATCACGGATCATATGACACAGCCTCGTGACAGACGGACAGTGGAGTCGTAGTAATAGCGCCCCGTTTTACCCTTTGGGTACGGAACCCTAAAAATCAAAGTAAAAAAGAGAAGAAGTGTCTAGAAACAAAAATTACGTTTACTGCACGGGCCCCTAATATTTATTTTATACTTTTTTTTTAGTATTTGTTGTTATAGCGGCAATAAAAACACATCATCTGTGAAAATTTCAGGTATCTTAGTATCACGGATCATATGACATAGCCTGATGACAGACGGACAGCGGAGTAGTCGTAGTAATAGCGCCCCGTTTTACCCTTTGGGTACGGAACCCTAAAAATCAAAGTAAAAAAAAGAAGTGTCTAGAAACAAAAATTAGGTTTACTGCACGGGCCCCTAATATTTATTTTATACTGTTTTTTAGTATTTGTTGTTATAGCGGCAATAGAAACACATCATCTGTGAAAATTTCAGCTATCTTAGTGATAGTATCACGGATCATATGACACAGCCTGGTGACAGACGGACAGCGGAGTCGTAGTAATAGCGCCCCGTTTTACTATTTGGGTACGGAACCCTAAAAATCAAAGTAAAAAAGAGAAGAACTGCTAAGAAACTTATTGCCAGTGTTCAATAAATATTTACTGCCTTATCATTTCACAGATTCTACCAAATACAATGAATGGAAAGTGATACAACAAATAAGTTGTGTTTATTGAGATAAATAACTACAAAATGTATAGGGTAGGTATTATTGGTCTATCAAGGGATTTGAAGTGGCCAGTGCTTGCGACGGTGCAAGGTCGAACTTGTCGAGAGCAATTATAGCTGTCGACAAGCCATTGATCGTTGATACCGATAAGGCGATTTGAATACTCACTAGCACAGCTAAAATTACACAATGTTTATTTTTTATTACTAAAATATTATAGTAATAAAAAATCAGTAGACAAAGGAAACGATACTTCAGTCTCCATCTTTAGCCGTTACAAAATTTGAGTAGAGGCATTTTCAACAAATACTATGTATTAGACTATTATAATTATTGATATGTATTGCAAATATACTCTATTAGTATTATAAAAATAGCAACATACTGATTATTAGGTAATAACTCCTCAAAGAACAATATTCATGCACACTCTTGATAACGTCCGCTCGCTGAGCCGCTTGCGAAAAAGTGAACACAAAAATGCTATGTCCATAAAGCCGGCTGTACACATGGGGCCAAGGTGTTGGGCCAATGTGTTGGGCAAAAATGATGGAAACCAAGATTCCTGTTCACACATTGGCTTACTGATCATTCTGCATTGGCGCTTCAAAGATGGACCTAGAAGTTCTTGCAGCCGCGGCAATTTATTTATACAGTGCGTTTAATTATTACGTACAAGTGCACCAAAGTAGAGTGACTAAAAAGAAATAGCGCAAAAGAAGGTGGTGGATGGTGACTATTCATCGGAATAGAACGAGGTACATATATGTGTTATTAGTTATTATTGATATACAGGCTGATAATAATTTTGCAAAAAGTTAGAAGGTCAGTGTCACATTTACAATAGGTAACTTTCTCTATGGAGTCCATGTATGTAGCACATAGAAAAATTAAACAAAATTAAAAAAAAACCCGCGACGGTAAAAATGTCATCGAAAAAGAATAAAATCTCGATTATGTATTATGGTAAAATTGTTATCGCTACATCTAAGTTAAGTCGGGGGTTTTGAGTTATTTTATTCTTTTTCGATGAGATTTTTACCGTCGTGGGTAAAAATAGACTCGATTAGCTGATTGGATTTGTATGGAAAAACGTAATATTTTTTTGAGATGTCGACATTGATTCCATAAAGAAACTTGTTATGAATGAGACACCGACTGACTTCCTAAAATTTTGCTATGGGGCAGTTAATTATCACTGTATAATTATATGCAACTAATTAATACTATGTCCATACTAACTTTGTTAATATTTCTTTGTTTTTAGAGAGACTATGAATCAACAGCTTGCCGAACTTCTTGCAGAACCATCTGGGGAGTTCGGTAATTTGTTCGAATGTCATGCACTGATTTTGAATACCTGCTACAAAAAATTTCTCCGATGGTTTCTAAGCAAGATACTACTTGGAGGGAAGCTGTACCAACAAAAATACGACTTGCATTGACATTGAGATTTTTAGCTACTGGAGATGACTACAGAAGCTTACACTACCTATTTAAAATATCAAGTTCACTTATCTCACGCATAATAATCTATGCAAGATATGATTAAAGTAAGTAAAACTTCATGTTATTAATGTATTATTTATTAATGTTTATAAGAAAGAGTTACAAAATAGTTCTAGAGTTTCAAAATACAACAGTCTTTATTTTACCATGTAGAGATCAATTACTTGAATCATCATGAAATGATGTTTAGCATCACATGAACTTTTCATTTGTGTGTTTTATGCGTCTTCATATGCCTGATATATTATGTTTTGAGTCTCTAAAGACTGAGACTGGTCGTACGTTCTATCAGATAATTCTGGTAAATGAAGTTCAACAGGTAGTTCTGGAGATGCTGTTTGTAGCCTTTGAGCAGATGAAGACTGCATTAGTTGTGATTGTGAATATATTTATCATTAGACAATATCCGAATACGTTGAGTTTGGGGTTCATTAAAAACATACTGCGGTGAATGGGATGGGTTATGCGGAGATTGATTGGGAATAGTGACGTAAGTTGGAAGGATGGACTGTGCTGAGTTGGGTCGGTAGTGTGGTGAAAGAGTTGAGCGAGACCAGTTTGAGTGACAAGAACTTTGTGAGGAGGATGAACGATTCATATTAGTGGAATCAGTAATAGTATTTTGCCTACCTCGACGTCTTTTTATCAACATGCTATCAATCTCTAACATAATTTCTTCTCTTTCATATTCTGGAAATTTTCTTAATTTTGTGGCAAGAAGTTTAGCATATACATCACAATCATCATCATGTCTTGCAGTTTTATTATCAAGCACTCTGTTTAATGTGCCAAAAGTATTTGCCACCTCCTTGCTGGCCTCTGATAACTCTGGTGGATTTTTCGAACGGCGCTTTTGAGTTGGGAGAGCAGTAACTTTTGATTTAGTACTCGTATTCCCATCTTGAGATGTGTCACTTTCAATAACGGGACGATTGAAGTCGGTTTCTGCCTCTGTTTCGTAGTCACGTGTCAATGACGAATCCTGTAGTAAAAAAGTGATATCAGTTTATTTTTTATTTATTTCAGATGCCTGAATCTGCGAGCGAATGGATGTCCGTTTCAGAAGGATTCAGCTTCCCGCATTGTTTGGGCGCTATAGATGGGAAGCATATCAATATACAATCACCTTTACACTCGGGAACTGAATACTTTAACTATAAAGGCCACTTTAGCATTGTTTTACTAGCACTAGTAGATAGTAATTATTGTTTTTTGTTTGCCGATGTAGCTTCTCAAGGAGGGATTAGTAATGGAGGAGTTTTCAATCAAAGTATCTTATATCAAAAACTATCGTCTAACAGTATGAATTTACCCTGTCCTATTCCACTTCCTAATAGTGACATAGTCATGCCTTACGTATTTTTAGGCGATGGTGCATTTGCTCTCAGTACCTATTTAATGAAACCGTTTCCCGGTCATCACGCACTAGGTTCCCCAGAAAGAGTATTCAATCAAGAATTATCCCGTTCTCGAGTAAAAGTAGAAAATACTTTCGGAATACTAACCGCCAGGTTCAGGATCTTTAAAAAAAATATACCCTTGGAACCTACCAAAGCTTCTATTGTTACAATGACATGTCTATATCTACATAATTTTTTGAGAAAAAGTACTTCTTCACAGAATATTTATTCACCTCCTGGTTCATTCGATATTTATCAAAATGAAGATCTAGTGCGGCCAGGTTCATGGAGAAATAATGGAGATAGTTAGTTTTTACCATTATTAAGTGTACCGCGTAGACCGCCGCATACTGCGACACAAATAAGATTGGATTTTATGAATTACTTTTTTAGAAATAGAGACCACTAAGATTTTGTGAAATTAAAATATTGTTTACCTATATTGTTTACCTATAATCTTTTCCTCAGTGCTAATCACACTGGAGCATACATAGACATCCTTTAAAAAAGCTTCGAGAGGCTCGTAATACGGCCAAATAGGATCATATCGTTCATCTTCACCCATTCCTGATTTTATTGATTGAGTTTTCTTTTTGTGATGCATTCTGAATGTTGTCATTAATGACTCTTTTTTCTTTTTCAACTCATTACAGGTGTATTAATTTTATCCGCTATGCGAATCCACGCATCATTAACCTGAAATATAAAATAGTTCATTATGAATAATAGAAATTGTTTAAATAACCTGCCCCTGGGGCCCTTCCAGAAGCGAGTCGATATACAAATACAAGAAATTGCCTACAAAAAAACAGGCTTTATAATTGTATCCTCTGGAAGAGCCTTCAGTTCGCAATAAGTAAAATCATTTAGAAATAATTCAGCCGCTATTGACAAGTTGTAAGTTAACCATACAACTTTTACATATACCTACATTATAGAAAAAGTATAAAACATTTTTGGAAACACCACAACAAGCAGATTACATTGTACACAATACAATGTCAAACAAATAGTAGGTAACTGGTAATGGATTTTTTTTAATAAAAAATGTGTGTAAAAACTTACTTTGGTTTTATTTTTATGTAGTTCATGCCGTGGATTCCAAATTATTCCTTCATGTCGATACAATTAGACCAACTAGACCAATTAAGCCAACATACCGCCAAGTAGCTCTCTACACGTTGGCCCAACACCATGGCCCCATGTGTACAGCCGGCTTTAAGCTATGACGTCGAATATCGGTGGCCTTGAATCGTAACGGATCGAAATGTGTATGGGACTTCACTCGTTCATAACTGCGTAGGCAAATAAAAAACCATCTTGTACACCTAATAAGGGTGAAAACTAGGTGAGATAAAGGAGTGCCTCGGGGCACAGCCGCTCTCATTGTTTTTTGAATTACCAGTGCCCGCGGGCTTTCCGATGCGGAAAGGTTAATATGTATTCTGTCATAATTTCAGATTCAGGACCCACGCCTACGACTTCAAAAAAAAAAATATTTTAACAAAAAAACAACCGACTTCAAAAACACTATTCGAAAACAATAGATACCTATATTAACAGAAATTAGATAGCCATACTTTTTAGGCTTTAAATATTTTTTGCACTTCATGTACAATATAATATAATAAAACGATTTCAATGATTAATAGACTAAGGTAATAAAACCTTTGCGATACAACTAAGATTGTGTTATATATTTTGTATATGCTCTAGTCATTGTTGTGTGCTCGTGGAGTGGAGATATTAGTGTCATTATTCTAAGCGTAGAGTACTTAATGTTCTGTGATCGTGTGTCAAATTTAGATTTTTTAACCGGAATTCTAAAGTAAATCAAAATATAATTTACGCGGAATATTATTCAGTCTAAATTTTGAACATTTATGCTATCATTTTTATTGATCAGTTTCTTTTGTGCAATTATGGCTTGGAGAAGCCATGGAGTTAACAATGCGGATATGATTCGTAATCTTCGTGGTAAGCAATACTATGTACCTACCTATGTTCATTCATAATATTATTGATAAAAGGTATTTATTTTCTTAAAATTGATTCCTTCTTTTAGACTTATTTTTAATCTCACTTGGATAACTACTCGAACTTCAGAACAAATGGCTCTCTGATAGAGAAGAAGCGGCGCAAGCAACTCCCAGCATTATTTATTGCGCTCTTTTTAACAAAATATACAATATTTATAAAAATAATCTAGACCCAAGCTGTCCGATCACTTAGATATTCAGCTGTGGTAGCACTTACGACAGTATTTTTTTTTAAATTAATATAATGCCTGAATGCCATTTACCCATAAAGGTATTATGTATCTTATGAAGCCTACCTTACAAGCAATCCCCTATTTCTAGTGTTATATGAAAATCATTATTTAGAGCAAAAAAGTGTCAATTTTTGTAAACTTATTATATTAAATTTTCATAAATGAACAGTCATAATATTTATTTCTTTAATTTTTTCTTGAGTGATGGTCTATAACCAAGCTGATATATAGACAAACAGCTATCTTTTGCAGTGCAAACACTTTATCAATGATAGCATCATGACAGTATTTTGCCACAGCAATCACAATGCTGTAAAAATAACTGATGTACACTGATCTAGTTGTAGCAACAGTTGTTTACTCTCTAATGTATTTATCTGTGTTATCTTGTAATTCGTGGAACTACTATTTAAATAAATTAATTAACATGTTATGGAAATACCTACATATTTATTAAATATTATGATTTAACACTAAAGTTAAGTAAATAAGTTTTTTAGATTTAGGGGCATAAGTAATTTTATACTTTGGAGTGCTGATCTGTCAACTACTCAGAATTAATTTAATTAATAATTGATTAATTATTTGTTTCAGGGGATTAACCTTCTTGTTAGTTTTGGCCACTTTATAACCACAGTTATAGATTTAAGAATGAAATTAACTTTTTTTTTGTATTTGTAACATGATTAATATCTTAACTAATTTATAAATATTTTATATTTCTCTACTAGCTAATGGAATAATCAAAACGGACGCAGTTGCAAATGCGATGCTTGCTGTTGACAGAAAGAATTACTGTCCTTATACACCATATCAGGATGCACCACAATCTATTGGATACTCAGTTACAATAAGTGCCCCACATATGGTATATGTCAAACATTTATTTATTAAATTATAATACAACAAGTACCTATATATACATGTCGGAGGAAGCTATGAGTCGGGTTGATTGTTGTTTCCATGGAAACAGGAAAGTTAGGAATATTGTAATTTGCGTAACAACCAATCAGAGCAGAGCATGAGCCTCGAGCAGGGTCAAGGCGCCATGTTGACTTGGGCGAGGTCGAAATTTTGAGGAGACATTCAAGGAATAGCAACTGATCGAGTTGCATCGTTGAAAGTGTATTCGTCGGTTAGAGTAAGAAGGGTGCCCTGAATCCGCTGCTCAGTCTTAATTGTTAATTATTGTGAAGTGACAAAATATTGTTTAAATTAAAATAGTGTAAAACTGTGATCATCATGTTTTGTGCTTGCATTTTACCCTGATGACGCCCACTAAGTCCGCAACCACAAATGACGGTGTCAACAAGAATAATGCTTCTCCGACAGGTATATAACAGTAGAACCTCAAAAGGATGAGTTGCATTCCATTCGAGCCCAAAACCTTTATCACTCAACATCTAAAACTCTCTTATTTATAAATCTCAAAAAATTTATTACTCACTGGTGTTATACACACCTGTGCTACCAGTCATTAGACCAATTATCTTCTACGGAGTGATAGCTAGGTAGCCCAGGACAGAGTTTGCCACCATAAAAACCTGACTTGTACAGCTATAATGTTGGCCCTAGAAACCATCTCGGAGTTAAAATTCTTGACGTACACACTGTAGTAAACATGAGGCAACTATGTAGGTTCTTCACCTGAAGTAGTTGGGTGTATGGAAGAATGAAGACTGCCTTACAGCAAACCTCTGAAACCAAGATAATAGAGCATCCACTCTATGAGGCACTCAGCTATTTGATAAAATATACACCTTTCAAAAGAATTACCATATACAACTGTTCAAAGAAGAAGCAGACCGGAATATGTAGTGAATATTTATGATATTTTTTAATACATGATTTACAAGTTCCCCTAATTTCACCTTTCAATGACTGAATTCATAAAATGACTTGTTTATGAAATTAAAAAAAAAAGAAAGCTATGCTGAGACAAACAGTCAAGTTCTCATTTTGTCTGAGAGTCTGATTTAAAAAAAAACATCTCCAGAACCACAAAATATTGCTGAACACACATTTTGGAAGGTATTGAGTTCCCCCATGCCTGGGACACAGTTGATCCACCCCACTGGTTACATGTTTATATAAAATTATGACTAATAGTTTCTTCGAAGAAGATGTAGCTTTGCCTTCCAGATGACCGCGGAATTTGGAATCGCTTGAGATTTCAAAACCCAGTATTCGGATACTAGGTAAAGAAATAAGGGGCGGGTAAAGTTGTTAAAAAATGGTGACAAGAGAAATGGTTCTTTTTAGTGTAAAATTCAGCAATTTTAT
Source organism: Leptidea sinapis (assembly GCF_905404315.1). Taxonomy (NCBI): domain Eukaryota; kingdom Metazoa; phylum Arthropoda; class Insecta; order Lepidoptera; family Pieridae; genus Leptidea; species Leptidea sinapis. The sequence goes on along the minus strand of NC_066288.1, from coordinate 4,394,740 downwards.
TAAAAGGCGCTAACTTTCTCAGGTTTCTTCTGGAGGTTATATTGCTAATATGAAAATAAAATTCCAAGAATGGAATAATTTAATGTGGAAATAAATCATTCCAGCATGCTCATGCATTGGAAATATTGAAAAAGCAACTTGTACCTGGTGAGAAGGCATTAGATGTTGGATCTGGATCTGGTTATCTAACTGCATGTATGGCCATAATGCTGGGCGAAAATGGACGAGTTATTGGTATTGATCATATTCCTGAACTAGTGGCATTGGCAAATAAAAATATACAGAATGATAACTTTGATTTGCTAAAATCAGAGAGAATCAAGCTTATAGGTAAGTAAATAATTAAGCACAACTAAGTACTGTAGCAGTTTTATAATAGCCATATAAAAACCATTTACGTATTAATATTAATTCTAATAATTAATTTATTCACTAACTAAATATTAATTTGCATTGACAAAACTCTGAATTTGGAAAAACTAATGCCAAAGCATAGCAAGCAACAGCAACACATCCCTTAAAGCCTCGCCTAGTAACGGAATACTGGGTCTCGAAATCTCTAGCGATTGCCAATTTCGTGGTCATCTGGAGGGCAAAGCCAAATTGGCTTCAAAGAAGCTGGGCGTCATTAATAGAGCACGGCAATACTTCAAGCCGGCCCACAAACTAGCGCTCTACAAAGCGCAGGTCCGGCCACACATAGAGTATTACTGTCATCTCTGGTCTGGCGCACCCCAGTATCAGCTCGATCCATTTGACCGCGTGCAACGTAGAGCAGCTCGAATTGTGGGGGACCCAGTGCTTTGTGAACGGCTGCATCACTTGGCGTTGCGTAGAGAAGTCGCTTCATTGTGTGTCTTCTATCGCATTTATCACGGGGAGTGTTCCGATTCTGTTGTTTAACCTGATTCCTGCCGCCGAATTCTACCTTCGCACGACACGCCACAAGTTAGGATATCATCCTCACCATCTGGATGTGTGGCGGTCCTCCACAGTGCTGTTTTCAAGGAGCTTTCTTCCACGTACTACGAAGCTGTGGAATGAGCTTCCTTTTGCGGTGTTTCAGGGACGATACGACATGGGTACCTTCAAATAAAGCGCGTACACCTTAAAGTCCGGCAACGCTCCTGTGATTCCTCTGGTGCAAGAGATTGTGGACGGCGGTGATCACTTAACAACAGGTGACCCGTACGCTCGTTTGTCCTCCTATTCCATAAAAAAAAGCAAACTTACAATCAAGCACAGGTATTGTGATAAGTGATATGTCAGTTGTTATTATTAGGCCTGCTGATGAATTGATCCATTTGATATATCACACTCCCTTGGAAACTTCAAAATTTTAGGATAAAATCCAGTCTATCGGGGCTATCCCTTACTTCAGACCATATTATATTAATATAAATAATAAACTGCATTAAACTTATTGAATTGGCAGTTGAGACACAAAAGAGTAGCAAACAGACAGAGTTACTTTAAGATATATAATTATTAGTATGGGTTATTTAATTCTTTGTTCAAACTTATGTATTATTTTGGAGAAATTGAGGAACTCATATCATTTCACCATGTATATCTAGTAAAATACCTAAACTAATTATTAAAGATTTTACTCTAAATAAATTTCAATGAAATTAATATAAAAGTGTTCATATTTTAGTTGGAGATGGTCGTCTAGGATATCCCTCGGAGGCTCCATACAATGCTATTCATGTAGGAGCAGCTGCACCCACTCTTCCTGAGGCAGTAAGCTTTTTTTTATTACTTAGGTCCTACTGTAACTTTCTAGATTCTTATTAATATGATATATATATATATACTAGCTGACCCAGCAAATGTTGTCTTGCCATACAAATTAGTTCCTCATTAGCCACTGTTCGAGTCCTGCTGGTGCAAAACATTCGGATATGTTGAACATATTGTAGATTAATTTTTTATTTTATTAATATTAATGTTTTCATTCTTAGTCAAACATAGCTGTGCTATTTACAATACCCTATTAATATAGTGTTGCTGTTTTATTTTTCTTTCAACATATTAATAGAAATAAATATATACAAAGATGCTTACACAAACAGGACATTCAACAAGAAATAAGAACGATAGCCACAATATATTATTCAATCTGAAATTTAAAACTACACACTCCATACATAATCACTTTCAGTGCTTCCTATTGGCTGAATGTTGACAACAATGATTAAGTAATGAATTTTTATGTTCTTGTTTAGTTGGTGGATCAATTAAAGCCCGGAGGACGTTTGATTGTACCTGTTGGACCTCAGGGTGGTGAGCAACATTTGACTCAAGTAAGTTAACACAATCACAGTATGGTAGTTAGAATAAAAAAAAATCATAAAATGTATCAATACTCTCAGAATTACTTGAACCTTTCACATTCAACTTCCACACTAAGTGTTATGTACAGATAACACATCAAGAAGAATCCATCAAAACAAAAAGTGACAACACATTATACATCAGACCTTCAATTATTTATTTTATTTTTATAAAAAATAGTAATTTTTTCCTTTTGCTCTTTTGTATATTATGTTAGAGGGGGCAAACAATCAAAGTGGTCATCAAAAGGCATTTATTTTCTCAAAATTGATTCCTTTAGAATTCTTTTTGTTGCATTTATAATAACTACTAGATACTACTACCGCTTCGGAAACAAATGGCGCTCTGAGAGAGAAGAAGCGGCGCAATAAACTCTCCCAGCATTCTATTTTGCGCTCTTTTTAATAAAAATATACAATATTGTACAGTCGCTATAAAATAATCACAATCTAGTCCCAGGCTGTCCAATCATTTAGATATTCAGCAGTGGAGTAATAGGATTTATGACAGAGCCATTTTTTTTATAAAACATTTTAATTTATTTATAGATAATGCCTGAACAGTGGCTGGGACTTTATTATAAAAGTGTATACATTTACCCTTAAAGCTATTATGTATCTTATGAAGCCTACTAGAATTAGTTACATTTATTATTTTAGAATAAGTTATAATAATGAAAATCACTATTAAGAGCAAAAAGACATCACTATTAAGAGCCAACATCTTGTTTCTTACTTGCAAATTTTTTTAAGCTTAAGTAGCAGGCTGAATCTGCTTACAACTTCAAAATACTACAGATAAGTAGGATTAAGGTACCTGCTGTTAACTTCAACTTTATAAGAAAATTTATTGAATAAGGCGTTACTTTGCGGAAATCCATAACTATACAAATTATTTAAGTTTTCTTTAGTGTTAATTCCGCCAATATTTGTCTTTAAAACAATTCGACACGTGTTGTCTCGCCAAAAGTCTCGTGCCAGATTTTGGCGAGACAACACGTCCTGAGGATGCCTCGTGTAGAGGCGAAACACGTGTCGAATTGTTTTAAAGACAAATATTGGCGGAATTAACACTAAAGAAAACTTAAATAATTTGTATTCAACTTTATATCCTAAGTATTCTTGAGACAAAAATTCTTTAAAAGGTTACTTTTTATAAAATTACAGTATGCAGGGGATTTGGGGGTTGATAAATCGATCAAGCTAGTTTTCAATTTAAAAAAAAATAGTTTTATCCGTGTTTTAATGAGAAACAGCTACAATAACATTAGAATACAAAGGTAAATTTTGCCACTATATACAAGACTATAATAGCTCAGATGGGACATTGGGTGATCCGGTAAGCAGAAGACCCCGGTTCGAATCCAGATGTCCTATTAGTTTTTTTGTTCAAGTTTTTTTTTCTTAAAAATCCAACCAAGGCTTGGTCATCCGTATATTCTTGTTTAATTGTAATAAGTATTAATAAAAACCAGACCAAGGGAGTCTATTTTCTTTGTTTTCATTGCAGGTTGATAAAAATAGAGATGGCTCTACAACAGTCAAGAAGCTCATGAGTGTCATGTATGTTCCTCTGACTGACAAGAATCACCAGTACCGTGAGTGACCATCCGTCACTAGTATTATAGTGTCCACTTGTATCACCCTCATTGGAGCAGCTATTATTCATTACTCTATTGTCTATTACATCTTGTGATTATTGTGATATTGTAAATATAACTGTAAAAGGAATTAATTTTATGTAATAAGAATTTTTACTCAATTATCTTTTGTAATTTTGATTATTCTATGACTTATTGTATGTGGTATGGTAAATAACATATAGTTGTCACATGATATAAGAACATCATGCTAATGTAGAAATAGCGCGGGGCCTTTTTTAAAATGCCATTTCTTGTTTGACAGAAATTTGAAAAAATAATATTTAGTAGTTTGTAAATATATATTTATGTTCTAAGTACAAGAATTGTATTAAGTTGATATTAGAAATATATTATATAGTTACCTAATTTAAAATTTGTGTTTTCATTTCAGGGTGCAACATTAATTAATTATTCAGCTATTTGTAGTGATCTCATACTAAGTATTTGGTTCTTGGGAAAGTAATATAAGTAGATATAAATATAAACATCATATTTACAGTCACAACATTTAATATATCATTGTTTTTAGGTACATGGCGTTAACAACATTTCTGATGTATAAAATTCAAACCAAAAATTTTATTTTTCATGATTTTTTGTTATATAAACCAAATTCTTTTTTTTTTATAAATTTTGTGAATAAAAAAGGCTTATTTGACATGGTAACAACTTAAAACATAAACAACGTGCAAAGTAAATGATTTATTTATTACATTATCTTTTACCCTTAAACTGTTTGCCTGCAAACTTCTTCTTACCAAACGACTTATCATCTTTATTGCTGTCACCTGGTTTGGGCTGTATATGTAATATAGAATGTAACATTTCAGCATCTCTGGCGTTTTCTAAAACGCCTGTTAATTGTTCCTGTGATCAAATTCAAAAACCATGTGTTAAATTTTTCTATTATTATAAATTCGTAAATGAATAACATCTGAAAGTAATTTAGAGTAAAAGAAATGGTTGCATTTATAGGTAAGAAATTTTTGGGGTGATTTGGTCATACAGGGACAATGGTTGAGAAGTGTTGGGAAAGTTCCAGCTAGATGTATATTCCACGATCAGGTCGCGGATGTACTGGGGCCAGGTCATGTCAAGAGCAGCAAGACCATGAGAGCTAGTATGTCAGGGCCGATGCAAAATAAAGTCCGTGGTCCCAGAGTCTGAGACACATGTCTGATTATACTAAAATAAAATGCGACATCTTCTATGCTTGTATCATTTTAATATGGGATAAGAGTTTTTAAGTGCTGTTATGATTTTGAACTTAGGAACTTTTGCAAACTATAATATATATTACATATTATACTATTTTTATATTTTATACACTAGTACTTTAACTGGATTATTCAGTGGTGGAGGCAGCAGTGAGCCTGCTCAACCACCACAGGCAACCTACAACCAATACCAGCATCATCAACAAACCCCAAGGACCTTGCGCTTGGGAGATTAAACAATTTACTGAATGTGACCAGCAAAAACATGATCTATCCCTCTGCGAAGGATTCAATGAGGCACTCCGCCAGTGCAAAGTCAACAACAACATGTAAAGTGATTAACAAGGCTGCCTGATAAAATATACAGATATGTTCTTCATTATTAACCATTCTGTTCATAGGATTTTAAAGAGATATGCTCTTAAATTTGCATATTTGTCGAGCTGTCTAAAACTTCAGACTTTCCATCTAATAATGTGAGGCACCTGCCAAGCAATTATTATTATAATGAATGATTGAATCATTATACATATTTTAGTTGTTATAGTTTTATTATCATTGTTTTTAAAGAATGAAACAATTTAAATTGATGACTTTAGAACAATATTATGTTGTAACTATTATATTCTTTCGACCAATATACTGCGAGAGAAGAAAATGTCTGACAGTGATATAGCATGCACAATGTATTGTTACTGTAACTAATATCCCGCAACGATTGTCTTAGTATTTTGAATATTAAACCACTAGCATGCACAAATTGATCTGTGGTTCCACATATGTTTATCTTGAATGAAATATTATATTTAGTTTTTTTATGGTGTTATTTTTAACATCACTTAGGTGTCTCCAACTTTTATCACTTCTGAAGACGCATTAGAAGGCTTTATGTAGTTTAAACTATCATAAATTACTCACCTGTGTTAGAGTTACCAAATGATCCAAAGATACACCTCGGTTCATAATCCTCGAGATATTCTTCGAAGTTACTCCGGGGAGTTTCTGAACAAAATCGTGGACCAGTACATTGTATCTCTCGTAGCACATGTCGTCAGCTGTGTTTTCATTACTCAAAGCTATAGCCTCAGCAATGACAGGATTTTTTCGGCCTTGCTGTAAAATTTATAGAATGTTACGTTGTTTTGGCATCTCGAGGTGGGATAAACATTACATAGTGGAGGTCACTAAACCCCGCAGGAACATACTTTGCGACAGGTGCCGTTGCGTAGTGACGTCATTTCATTGTATGTCTTCTACCGCATTTTAACACGGGGACTGAGCCAAAGAGCTAATTGACCAGATTCATGCCAACGAAATCTCCACGCAACAAACTGAACTAAAATCCTCAACATCTGGATATATCTCACAAATGCTGCTTTCAAGAAACATTCTTTCACATTTACCAGAACAGGATAATGAACTTTTTTGCTCGTCCTATTCAGGTCTAAATAGCATCGCAACCTTCAAAATATCTAGCCGGAAACGCTCCTGTTATTCCCCTAACATGAGTGTCGGTGATCAAATACTATCATCAACTCCATCCGCTTAGTTACCGTATTTGTGGGCAAACAGAAACGTGGTACTCTGTACTTTGGGCCACGGGCTGGTCGTGGGCTTTTAAGTTATTTTGTTCCATGTTACATCTCCTCGCGGTCAGCTCTAGCGATTCCTCCCGTGGAAATTTGAAATCGCTGACGGAACTCAGCGGCGATAACGAAGCGATTAAGGAAGGAATATCTAAGACTAAAGCGATATTCGTAAGCTCATGTGAAACGCACAACCCCACTATCTTGTGTGCAAATTCAGTGGCAAATTGTAAAAGAAAAACTTGTGAAAAGTGATATTGCAGGTTATATATTATAGTTTTGTCCAAAATTCCCAACTACCCTCACCAGGTAGTTTACATCTCAATACAGACATTAGAGATCAATTCACTGTCGTATAAATAAAAAAAAACTTACTTTGAGTTCATAAAACAATTCTGCAGTGGCATAGGGACTAGGTGACCACACCAGCTTGAGTCTCGGGAAGTGTATTGTTAGCAGTTGCAGTTTTTGTTGTATACCGGCACCCGATATGTCGGTGGATACCACAAAGCTCCCCTGTAAGTCACAACGACATAGCTCGTACAAAAATGTATCCTATACTAGGTGACCCGACAGACGTTGTTCTGTATATTTATTATGTATATAAAATTGGAGGTGTGTGTCCCTATATTTCACCTTGCAGCCAAAACTACGCATCGCAGACCAAAAGTGTTTGTATGTGGCAATAGGTACAAGGTTCCCATTGCGCACTATGGTGGTTGCAAGTCGATAATTATAAGGGTGTAAAAGATACGGGGGTTGAAAGATGTTAACTTTGAAAATGTGACTATTATTGATCTAAAATGGTCTGGATTGTTCAGGAAATTTCTGGAATGTTCTAGAAAGCTTTAATATGTATACCAATGTTCTGATCGATCGAAAATGTTCTAGAAAATTCTAGAATGATCTAGAAAATTCTAGAATGATCTAGAAAATTCCAAAATGATCTGGGAAGTTCTAAAATGATATGGGAAGTTCTAAAATCGACGTTTAGATTCTGATCGAATGAGAATGTTCTAGAAAATTCTAGAATGATCCAGAAATGTTTAGAATGATCTGGGAAATTCTGGAATGATGTAGGGAGTTCGAAAATCTACGTTTAGATTCTGATTAAATAAGAATGTTCTAGAAAATTCTAAAATGATCTGGGAAGTTCTAAAATCGACGTTTAGATTCTGATCGAATGAGAATGTTCTAGAAAATTCTAGAATGATCCAGAAATGTTTAGAATGATCTGGGAAATTCTGGAATGATGTAGGGAGTTCGGAAATCTACGTTTAGATTCTGATTAAATAAGAATGTTCTAGAAAATTCTAAAATGATCTGGGAAGTTCTAAAATCTACATTTAGATTCTAATCGAATGAGAATGTTCTAGAAAATTCTAGAATGATCCAGAAATGTCTAGAATGATCTGGAAAATTCTAGAATTATATAAAGAGTTCTAAAATCTACGTTTAGATTCTGATTGAATAAAAATGATTTAGAAAATTCTAGAATGATCTAGAAATTTATCGAATAATCTAGAACATCCAAGAATAATTTGGATATCTTTGGAATGTATTCCAAGGCTCTGATTGATCAAATATATTTGAAATGTTTGAAAAAATTCTAGAATCACCTAGAAATTTCTAGAATGATCTAGAATATTCCAGAATGTTTTAGAAATGATTTATATGCCACGGTTTTGAACGATTAAGAATGTTCTAGATTGTATGCTAATTTTCTGATCAATATAGAATGTTCTGGAAATTCCTCCAATGATCTAGAAAGCTCCAAAATGTATCTCAACTTTTTGATAGATTAGAAATATGCTGGATCGTTCTAGAAACTTTTAAAATTTCTTGAGATACTTAAAAGTCGAAATTATTAGAACAATCCGGAAAATTTGGTCGGTAGTGGGGATAATTTTTGCGACTATATAAGCCGAAATGTCAAACCCGTGCTTCAGTCGATTTTTTATAAGAATTGTATAACGAAAAAATAAATATTAAAAATTAAATAATCATAAATAACAGCGTAACGTTTTTTAAAGTGAAGAATCAAAAGTTTTAACGTGCAGTGTAATACACAATATTGTTTCTTTTTTTTTTGTAGTTTTTTTTATTTTAGTGCAGTGTGAAAAAGGTGAAAAGAGAAAATTATCATCAAAGTCGAAATAATCAGACTGAAGAGCAGCTTAATGATTCTAAAGAAACGGACCGAATCAGAAAAAGATTGCAAAGAAAAAGAAAGACAAATGAACAGGCAGATGATAGAAGAATACAAAATGCAATAAGAATGCGTGATCTTTGACAAAATGAACAAATGGAGGCTCAAGTTTCTAAAACAACTGTATATTCTGTTCGTCAAAAACGTCGGGAAAAATACAGTCTTGAACAAGAGGCGTTTCATTATAATCCTACTAGAAATTATTTTGAACATTCAAGTATAGTGATCGGAAGAATGAATGAAGTATGCAAATTTTGTGAAGCTAAAAAATTCAAAGGAGAAACGCAAAGTATATGCTGTTCAAGTGGCAAAATTAAATTACCAGAGTTAAAATCACTGCCACCGGAATTTCTAGAATATATGAAAGGAGAAACACAAAATTCTAAAGAATTCTTACAAATTAAAAATTACAATGCATGCTTTCAAATGACTTCATTTGGAGCAACTGCAGTAATTGAAGAAAAAGGATTTAATCCAGTATTTAAAATACAGGGACAAGTATATCATAAAATTGGATCATTATTGTCTTTAAAGATAAAGCTATTGGTCGAGTATATGCGGTACATCCAAAGAATGCTGAATGTTTCTATTTACGTCTACTACTTCATGAAGTACGTGGACCAACTTCTTTTGAAGATCTTCGAACAGTAGATGGTTACATTTGCGAAACGTATCGTGAAGCATGCCAGCGTCGTGGTTTATTAGAAAATGATAATCAATGGGAGCAGGCAATGAAAGAGGCAGCAGATACAGCAACAGCGAATCAACTGCGAGAACTATTTGCTATAATTCTAACATCGTGTAATCCTTCAAATCCGAATAGACTATGGCTGAAATATCGTGATAGTATGAGTGATGATATTCTAGCAAGACTACGTAGAGAAAATCAAGATATGAATATTACATTCAACGATAATATTTATAATGAAGCTTTGATAATTTTAGAAGATCGATGTTTCGCAATATGTAATCAAACTTTAGTTACTCTCGGAGTGCAATCTCCTAAAAGAAACGAATTAAGCGTGACTAATTCTGAATTATCAAAAGAACTTAATTATAATAAAGATGAATTGCAACGTTACATTGAAGAAAATGAACCAAAATTATAATAAACACAAAATATAACACAATAATAAATCGTATTGAGACGAATGCAGGAGGAATAATCTTTTTAGATGCACCCGGAGGTACTGGAAAAACTTTCCTCATTAATTTGGTCCTAGCTACAATTCCGGTGAAAAATGAAATAGCATTAGCATTGGCATCCTCTGGAATTGCCGCGACATTAATGGAAGGTGGAAAAACGGCACATTCTGCACTAAATTTGCCATTAAATGTAGCTGAACAAGAATTCCCAGTCTGTAATATCACAAAATTTTCTGTACGTGGCCAAATTTTAATAAGATGCAAACTTATAATATGGGATGAGTGCACGATGGCTCATCGAAAATCACTGGAAGCGCTGGATAGAACATTACAGGATCTTCGGAAAAATACAAAACTGGGAGATGCTTTATTGCTACTATCAGGGGATTTTAGACAAACGTTACCAGTTATTCCAAAATCAACACCAGCTGACGAAATAAATGCATGTTTAAAGCGATAAATTTTTTGGAACAATGTTGAAAAGTTATCACTGACAGAAAATATGCGAGCGTTAATTACTGGAGATCCAAAAGCACAAGAGTTTGCCGACAATCTTTTGAAAATTGGGAATGGCACCTACCCACTAGATCCACAGTCTGGTAAAATAATTTTAACTGAAGAGATATGTCATGTGGTAGACACCGAAGAACACCTTATAGACAAAATTATTTAAATAAAACATGGTTGTCTGAGCGAACAATTTTGGTTACAAAAAATGATGCAGTAAAACGAATAAATGAAAAAATACAGGAAATGATACCGGGAGAGGAAAAAATCTACAAATCAATAGATACAATGATGAATCAAGATGAAAGTTTAAACTTTCCAACGGAATTTTTAAATTCATTAAACTCACCTGGTATGCCTTCTCATGAATTAAAGCTAAAAATTGGATCACCAGTCATATTAATGCGAAAACTTAATACGCCAAAATTGTGCAATGGTACAAGATTATGCGTAAAACAAATTTTGAACAACATCATTGAGGCAGAAGTTCTCACTGGCAAAGAAAAAGGAAACTTGGTTTTTATACCAAGAATTCCAATAATTTCGAATGATTTACCATTCTATTTTAAACGGTTACAATTTCCTGTACGATTAGCTTATAGTATGACTATCAATAAGGCGCAAGGTCAGACGATCCGAGTTAATTTAAAAGAATCCTGTTTTTCACATGGTCAACTCTATGTAGCTTTTTCACGCGTAGGACAGAAAGAAAATTTATTTGTTTATGCACCAGAATGCAAAACTGTAAATGTAGTATATAAGAATGTATTTCAATAAAAATGTTTAGGATATCAGTTAATGTTAGATGATAAAAGATATTAATGTCTACGTAGTCGTAAGATTTTAATGTAAAAATAAGTAAGATCAATAAATTAATAAGAAAAAAGAAAATGTGTCTTTTATGTGAAAAAATTGTGAAGTAAGTAGTGATAGATTATTAACATTAACAAATAAGTATACAATTAAAAATGACCCAGCGAAGCGGGTATTCATAGCTAGTAATAAATAAAATAATGTTTCTATATGAATTTGTCAACAATATATCATTATATCAAAAATTACTTCGTAAAATATGCACCCTGCTGTCGTAATGAAATTGTTTCACAGCAGAACTGTCAAACCATGCGTCAATAAATTCTCTCATAGAAATTATGTATGGACACATCAAAGGCAAAACAAATTTGTTGTTTTTATTTAATTTAGCAGCATTTTCCTATTTATTCACCTTATAAACCTTCTCTGGACTTCCACAAATAATTCAAGACCTAAATTAGCCAAATCGGTCCAGCCGTTCTCGAGTTTTAGCGAGACTAACGAACAGCAATTCATTTATATATATATAGATAAACAGTGTGTACCTATTGGCATTTTGGCACAACCGATAGATTTTTGAAGGGTTCCATACCAAAGAAATGGAACCCTTATAAGCGAACCTTACTTTGTTTATCCGGTTGTTAAGACATTTTTTGAAGGCTGCAGAATTTGGAATTTAAACCATAGTTACCTATTTAGGTCAATGAGTTCTTAAGTGTGGTGTGAAAATCAAACCGTCTCATTATCGCCATTTAATAATTACCATATAGATAAGTAAAAACTAAAAAACTTGGACATCATGCTTCAATTGGATTTAGACAAAAATAGAACTATGGCGTAATCGATGTAAGTAGGATTCTATAGGCCCACGTAGTCAACGTAAACACAGAAGTCGGAACGACCTTCAGTAGGGTCAAAAACACCCTTAATATAATCGGGAGTGAAAAGAAAAATTCAAAGTGTTTTCCTTTTCCGGATAAATTTTAGTAAAAATATTTGAATTTGTACATGCATATTATGTTTTAACAATAAATACCTGTAAGTTGAATGGTTTCTTCTGATCAAACTCAATAAGTAGAATCGGCCTGCTATAGTTCCGGCACATTTGAGTGCACTGAGTGTACAGACGGCCGGAATTCAATGAACCGATCAGATCTGAAATAGATTTCCTCTCAACGCATATCTCTGGGGTAAGTATATAGTCACCAATCTGCAAAAAAATCAACTATTATTTCTTTTCCGTACTTCCAAAATAGTAAAAAAGTGTGTGTGCTTAACACCAATAAGAAAATATAACCAGGCTCACCAAAAAAATCACCCTTACTCGACTAAAACCGATTTTACCCGAACACGCATTAATTACACAGCAGTGCGTTACAGCTCCGTTTCATTTAATGTCCACAAATTAAGGTACTCTCAGCGCGCCCTAAGTATTTTCTACAAAAAGAGAACCCTTGTAGGATAACTTTGCTGACAGACTTCAAGAAGCTTTAACATCAAGTATTAGTCTGCAAACCGTCAAAGGCAGTCCTGAGTGTTCACTAAATGCAGCTAACCGACAGAAAAAGAAAAGCAGTCAGTATAAAAGACAACCCTATGGCATCGGACACTTCGCCAAGACTGAACGTTAGAATTCAGGAGTAAAACTGCTCAAGTTGGACTCCCACAAGAAGGACCGAACCATCGTACAAGATACAACACTATGTTCTATTCAAATACTTTAGTATTTTTTTTTCGTGTTAACTATTTAGGAAGCAAGTTTTATTATTATAGAAACAACAGTAATACAGTGTGTATTGTCCTGTCACAGTTTTAACTGTCTTACTATTGCGGTGTACGAGATATGGACAGCAGAGTCTGGGTAGTTAGTTATCACACACGCACATATCCGCTTTTTTGTACGACAAAGGAATAATAATAACATACAGTAATTTAAACACTACACAAACTACAAAAACTAGTCCCAAATTTTTTGCTGATATCTCCGAAACTATGCACTTTAGGGCTAAAGTAGGTACAACCATTATTGTAGAAAATAAAATTTCGCATCTTTTATACCCTGTAAAGTTTTTTGTAAAATTTACTATTTACGGCCCACATCATGAACCGGTTTTTGTATCTAGAGTTATAGGAAGTTTAATGTTGGACTAAAGACGGGCGTATACACGAAAGTTTCGAGGTACGCGTGCAATATGTTACAAATTCAACAAACAAATTTAATAAATATCTCGATTGTTTATGCCTTACAAATAATACTCAATTTCCTTACCTGCACCGAACATTTTTATTTTTTATTATATTCCTTACAACTAAAAAATTATAGTAACTAGTAATTTATTATAATCTGCGGGTGTTCAGTGTTAAGTTGCTAACGCTACTAACAGGTCGACGGCGGGGTGGGGAATGCGGAGAGGGAGAATGGTCGCTTCTCGACTCAGCTCCCGAGTTAAGTTGACCGGCTTTTACATAGGTTTGCACCTAAGGGGATTTGAACCCGGGGCCCATTTTAGCGTCTGCGTGGCATAACTGTGGCACAAACTACTGGGCTATATGATATTATTCTCATTACTCACAGTTATAACAACAGGCTCAATGTTAATGCCTCTCTTGTGTAAAAGCGCGGGTAAATCTGAGCGAAATTCTCGCATATCTACTATTACTAACGGTTTTTCATTTTGTTGGTTCTGCCCACCTGGAAGGGATATGTTGTTATTAATTATAAACACAACATTAAACAAACAATAATGGAAGACTAAGAACTTATCGCGATTTTTGATTACTTCGTCTTAAATATCATTGCGATGGTATCGTAATTTGGTAAAGCAGTGATTGCAAAATAACAACTTAATTTAAATTATGTTTAATACAATTAATTCTCAAGTATTGAAATATATGACAAAATTATTGGATATTAAGAGAGACATTGCGGTTTTATTAACTTAAGTAGTTGACTAAGTAATGTATAACTTACTTTTAAAGAATAAAATTAAGATAATGGAAAATATCAGTAAGACCCTCAAATCTTTTTTAAAACAAAATATACACAAAACCTCAACATATTATATGTATTTTTATTTCTAGCATAAATAATTTTAATTAAGAAAAAATAAAGTATTTTTAACATCAATCACCACAAAATCGCTAAGTCAGGCCAGTCTATTTAAATTATTGTATTGTCGTTGGTCCTTGATAAGTGCGCAAGGTTTCAAATTAAAAAAATATATTATATATATACATACAAACAAACATTATGTATGTTTGTTAATTTAATACAAGTGGGACAGATTATTTAAGTTATTGTATTTACATTGGTCCTTGATAAGCAGTTGGAAAACATGTTCAACAAAAAAATCTTTAATGTTAACATTTATATTGCTTATATAATAAACCATAGTCTGAATAAGTTCCTATTTACGGTTATTTTGACAACAAGCACAAGTTGGAACAGCGACGGAAATTTCTCATTTGAGCGTATGCGTGACATTAGCACTTTTGATTTGTGATTTGCATGACGTCACTAAAATGGCGACCCGTCCCTATCGCGTTTCGTAGGGATTATTGTAGCCAAATGGGGCATTGTACTTGGAGTAGGTATAATGAAAGTATTTTTAAGTAGGTACCTGCTTTTCTTGTATCAGTTGAATCAACATCTTCAACATTCATATTGAAATATTCATCAGTTTTGCCATCTTGGTACGACGGAACAACCATTACCTGAAAATATATAATTGATAGCAAAAAATAATGAATATAAAAATCTGTAATTTATTTTTATTTATATATTTAGAAGCGTCTGCTCGCTATTTTGTGCATGTAGGTATTTAATACGTCATAAATCGTAAACCGCAAATTACCTTTCATTCAATCAACTCAAATATAAAAAAAAAAACATTAAATTTCATAAACATACATAAAGCGTGAACCATTATCTAATACTACGGAAATCCTTCATGGGAGAGTGCGACTCGCACTTGGCCACCTATTTTTATTTAAATTCATAATATGAAAGTATTATTTTCTATACTATGATTGAAAATATGTGGCGTGTAAGTTATCTCAACACAACAATATGTCCAACAGCACAGTGTTCTACTTCATAAATTTTCAAATACAAATATTTTTATTCAAACCTAGGTGACCCGACAGACGTTGTACTGTATATAATAAATAAAATAATGTTTTTATATGAATTTGTCAATAATATATCATAACATCGAAAATTACTTCGTAAAATATGCACCCTGCTGTCGTGATGAAATTGTTTCACAGCAGAATTGTCAAACCGTGCGTCAATAAATTCTCTCATAGAAATTATGTATGGACACATCAAAGGAAAAAAATTTTTTTTGTTTTTATTTAATTTGGCAGCATTTTCCTATTTATTCACCTTTTAAACCTTCTCTGGACTTCCACAAATAATTCAAGACCTAAATTTGCCAAATCGCTCCAGCATTCTCGAGTTTTAGCGAGACTAACGAACAGCAATTCATTTTTATATATACAGATAGGATGTGACATCACTTATAGAAAGTCAAAAAAAAAACTACCACCCATTCCAAAATGAATGCCTCAGATATGAGAAGAATGGGCGCAACAAAAAATGAAAACTTACACTTTTACTTTGTATCAATGCTTCAAACGCCTGTTTCTCTGCCCTCAGTGACGTTAGATACACTTGCTCTTCAACAGTTTTACCATGAATAACAAAGTATACTTTTGATATGGGTTCCTCTGTTCTCTTTCTACACTCATACAATTCAATTTGTCTAACAGCGGCCACATCACTTTGGTATAAAATAATATACTCTGGCCGTAGACTCTCAAGTGTCTGTTCTAATGAGAAGCTGCAACCGTTCTGCTTGACAGTTTGAATACAAATAATAGGTTTCTCTTTTTCTATTTGAGTGAAATCCAAATTATCTAACTGAAAAGAAGCACAAAATGTCAACAATTCAATTGTAGTTATAATGAATGAAAGTAGAGTTTGTATTTAGTTTAACAGCCTTATTTCATTAAAAAAAATAGGGATTCCAATACAATGTAAAAATAGGTAATCATGATTAAATTAATAATAATATGCAAATACAGACTTGTTGAGTTATTATTATAATTATATAAGACAGATAATCCCTTCTGTTAAGTTCGTAGATTGTGTGGAATAAAAGGACATAAGTGCTCTTGGACACTACAACCTTTATTTGTTTATATTATGTTCTGTGTCCATCTATATATACTATATTCCATCAGCATCAAAAACCAATTCTATGAAGTTTACCATCTTCTTCGTCTTAGTCTTTAGTATAGGAGGTTCTTATAAACTCTGTTGGTAGTTCATATCGTCCCAGATGCTGGAGGTCTACTCGCAAAATCCACAACGATACATTCGGAACGATACGATAATACTCCGAATATATCGCAACTATCCTACTCCAACAAATATTCGAATTCCTTATCGTTTATCGTTACCAAAAACTAATATTTTGATTTTTTTACAATGTTAGTGTGAATGTAATATGTTCAAACCTAAACATTATCTGTGCTATGTCGCTGTTAAGTGTCAAAAGTCAAAACATAGTTTAGGCGCTAAGGATCATGCCTGACTCTGCACCACCAATTTGGTATCATTTACACATAATGTAAATGTTAAAAAAATATGTAATGAATATAATATGACCATTTAAAATTGAATAAATAATACAAAACTTGCGGATAATAAAATGTAAAATAAAGTAACTCAACCCTTCTCGTCGACTTCCTATTTCTCAGGCGGCCATTTGCCGCCTGACTGACTTAAATGACTTAGTCGTAAAAAAATCCTGTTGAATAATAAATCACATATAATTATTTCAATAATATTTATTAAGTATGTATATTGTATGGCAAATATATCTATACAACTTGAAACGATAATAGCAACGACAGCCTAGAATGTGTCGTTGAGATTATCGTAAAAGTGACGTTTGATTATTTGTGAAATTCGAATATTCGTCTCTGACATTTTCAACTAAGAGTAGGGTTAGGACCGATAATATCGAATAATGTTTCGTTCGTTTAATCATCGTTTCGACATTGATTACGATGTAACTAAGAGTAGGATTTGACACGACTAATGCCACGATTTATCGAATATCGATTTTAGGAGTAGGCCCTCTGGCTGTTTTTCGAGTGGAGTTCCATCATAAACCCAAGTATGTTTTCAAATTAGTTTTACAGTACAAGTACAAATATTTCATACAATACATAAATTACCTGGCTCAATGGTTCAAACACACTATCCTCAGTAAGCTTATCTTTATCCATAGTATGAGATCCAACTTGGGTGAGTGTTAACACAAAATTATTTTTACTAAATTCATCCACATCAGCTTCCTTCTCTACCTCTGTTTCTAAGCAGTGCTCTGAACTCTTTGCATCATCTTTTACAGAAATACAATTCTTCAAATCTTTATACTTAGTTGACACAGAATTTACAGTTAAATCTCTACGGAACGCTGTATATAGGAGGTACTTATATGCCCCCATTATTAAGAAATCATTGAGCTGGCAACACGTTTTGTTATCATTGCATAGTATTAAAACCTTGGTATTGTTGAGAGAACCGCTTTTAGATTTTATGTCTTCTGGTATTTCATTTAGTAGCAAATCATTTAAGCATTTCCACTTTGGCAGAAGTTCTGGATCAAATTCTGTAAATATATTATTATATACTAGTTGACCCGACAGACGTTGTTTTGTATATAATAAATAAAATACTGTTTTTTATTAATTTGTCAATAATATATCATAACATCAAGAATTATTTCGTAAAATATGCTCCCTGTTGTTGTAATGAAATTGTTTTACAGCAGAACTGTCAAAAAGTGCGTCAGTAAGATCACTCATAGAAAATATGTCCATACAAAACAAATATCGGACGACGGGGCACACATCAAACGAAAAACAAAATTGTTGTTTTTATGTAATTCCGAACACGTTCATATTTATTCACCTTTTAAACCTTCCCTGGACTTCCACAAATAATTCAAGACCAAAATTAGCCAAATCGGTCCAGCGTTCTCGAGTTTTAGCGAGACTAACGAACAGCAATTCATTTTTATATATATAGATTTTATTATTTTCCGCACATTATTAAAAATACATTTAATGAAATCCAATTATTATAATTAGAATTGTTATGAAATATTTCATTTACAAGTAGTTTAGCTCCCACAAGGAATGCATATTTTATTTTCTTTCAATTGCAAGATTTAGAAAAAGTTTGTTATTAAAAAAAATATTGCATGAGGCGTTATTTTGCGGAAATCCATAATTATTCAAATGTTTTGAGCCTTCTTGAGTGTAAATTCCGCTTAGATTCGTCTTCAATTAATTCGACACGTGTTTCGCCTCTACACGAGGCATCCTCAGGAGATGTTGACTGGCCAAATTACGCACGACACTAGTCAGACCTTCGGTGTCGTAGTTTATATTTCAGATTATTTATTACTTACATGGTATAACACTTTATAAATATGTAATGTGAGGCAGGAATTTTCATCCTATTTGCGCGAAGGTGGAATGCTATTTTGCAAATTCCTATTTTGATTGACCACTCACCATAGTTTGTTGCCTTACCACCTGACATGTTATAGTTATTTTTGCAACTGTTGTGTAATAAGGGGTATTAAAACACGAATGTGGAATTTGATAATAGTATCACATGAGTGATTTAATACCTAATTATCAACAGTTCCTTACAAGACTTTATCTACACCCAGAATTTGAATCCTCTAAACGATTCTGAAACAGTTAGCTTATTGCCAACATTAAAACAGCCAGTCCTAGTAGTAACCTAATATCATCCATTACTGATTATACTTATACAAATAAACTAAATATAAAAAAAAGAAAATATTGTTTTTTCATACGGATACTACGTATCGAGCAATTATTAACATTACAACACTCGTTTGGATGATGTAATGGTTATAAGGACATTGGGTGTTTTAATGTTGGCAATAAGCTAACTGTTTCAGAATATTTATTAAGGTATCAAAACACGAATGTGGGTTTATCTGAGTTTATTTAATTTATATGAGTGTTTTAATACCTAATTATAAACAGTTGCACACAAGACTTTATCTACACCCATAATATGAATCCTCTATAAAAAATTCTGAAACAGTTAGCTTACTGCTAACATTGAAACGTCCTATAGCCAGTCCTAGTTACCATTACATCATCCAAACGAGTGTTGTAATGAAAACGGATGTTGTAATGTTGTACTGAATTTCATTACAACACTCGTTTGGATGATGTATTGGTTATTAGGACATTGGGTGTTTTAATGTTGGCAATAAGCTAAATATTTAAGAATCTTTTATAGAGGATTTAAAGCATGGGTGAAGATAAAAAATATACTAAACAACTTACCATTTTTATTGTTAAACACTCGGCTTCTGGCCAAACGAAATAGATTTTCAGCCGAATCAAGTAGAATCCATCCAGAATTAACTTTTGCATATTCAGGTGTTCTGTATTTACTTACTAAACAATAAAAAGAGACTGCATCATCATGAATAAGGTTTCTAAAATTGAAATCAAAAAGTAGTCTTCTAAATTGAAGTTTAAATATTTATATACCTAAATACTACCTACAGATGTCTAAACAAGTACCTAAATAATCAATTGTCGCTGTAAGTACAGGCATTCAAGATATTCCTGAGATCTCAGGGTCACGGGAACAATTCGATGTGTTCGGGACAGTATCGCGGTACGCTACTTTGTAAGCCATTTTTTGTCAATTGATGGGTAGAGCTATGCTTCATGTTATTACCTACATTTAGAGTATATCTTTATTCATAGTTCTTTATATACTTAGATCATTTATATGTATTATAAGACTGTGACAGCTGTGAAAAAATAGAGCTTGACAGTTAACCTCTATTTTGAGCAATGCACGCACACTTACAGAAAGTCACATACAAATCGCGAGTGTAAGAAGTAGCTTCTCACGCACACTAAAGTAATAAACCGGACCTGTTTTCATCGGTTGTCTAGCAGTTAGAGGCTCTATCGTAGACATATAAATTATTATCTAAGTTTATATTTAATACCTGCATGTTACAATGCTCGAATAATAGGTACCTCTATTAATGTACAGTGTGTGTAAATTGATGCATATACTGTAAGTATTCTATAAGTCCTATGGTGTGTCCTACGAGTGAGTTGTCACGTACTTATTTGTAATTAAAACAATTTGTGAAATGATGAAGCTGTAAATATTAATTTAAAAGTATGGGTTTCATGCCACTTCTTCACATTGAAGCTCAAACTTTTCCGAACTGATGGTAAATGGTTAAATATTACATTTTGACATCCAAAAGTGTTTATTTACCATAATGAATAAGATCTTGAAGATACGACACCTACAGATATTCTGTTACACGAAGGCGGATTGTAAATAACCAAGCGAAGCAATACCTTTCTTTCATTTCTGACCTCTAATTTAATTCCTATGTTTTTATTTTTAATCTTATTTATATAACAATAAGTGAAAATTTATAATTAGCCTTCAGTACTTAATTATATACTTACCTACTTTTTAATAACCTAGCTGTAAGTTTTCCGAATTGAATAAAAATAAAATAAAATAGTAGTAGTTATCAGTGTCTTTTAAAACACGTGCATTTGTATGTATAAGTGCATGTAGCGGTATCATATCGAAAGCAGAAGTGCTTTATAAGTTCATGTAAATGTTCAAATATAATCAAACTCAACCAACTTTTTGAAATAGGAAAACCTGTACCATCTAACAAAAAGGATCACACAGTGGGCAAAAATGAAGGTAATCGGTACTGCTATGTTATATAGGAGAGTGGTGATAATATCAGATATCTTGAAAGGAAAATAAAAACAATATACATATACAAAAAAATCTTCAATTAAGGATTGGTTTCCGCTGCGCTCCAACTAGATATCGCAGGCGTAATCGCAAAGTGCGCCAATTAATAGAACCTAGGCCCAAGTGGGCATACTCGAGCCAGTCTCGAACAATGTGTGACGTTCACGTGCCACATATTCCGTTAAACGTATGCTAATAATTGAACTGAAGACACTGGGATCACATATCATCAGTAAGAATTTTGTATTTTATTAATTTTAATGTAAAATAACACGAAGCGTATGTTACAAAATTTGAAAGATGCCATTGATTGTCAAGATGCCACGCACACAAGTAATAGTTGCCGTAATAAAAAAGCTATTGGTCTTAGGTAGTGTGGTGTCTAGTTGGAACGCAGCGGAGACCAATCCTTCCATAAGTCAGATAAACTACCATAAAAGAGTTAACTTATATTTTTACATAATGGTAGGTTAGGAATGGTAGTACATTAGTACTTACATAATCATATTTCTCAAGACTTTTAAGTCCTGTATATACTCTTTTGTTCTAGTGCTAAGTTGATGCCAGACACAGTCCAGTTGGGATTGAAGTATTTTATGAAATTTCTTCGTAATAGCATTTTCTGTTGTTATTTCCTAGAATACAAGGCAAATTAGAATAACACAAATTAAATATGAAAACAAAATTTATGAACGACGCGGAACTCGCACCCGCGACATCTCGCGTTCCTTGCGAGCGCTTTTCCACTGAGCCAACCGTCCGAGTGACGTATCGGTGATAAACCATGTATCTCTTGTTCAACTATCAGATTGTGGCTTCATCTACAGAATCTACTTTATAGTTAATAACCTATTGAAAAAAAATTACTTGGATGTAACTCTTTCAAATCTAAACAATTTGTTATGTTTTAAAGAAGAAGAAGAAAGAAGTGATGGTTATCACTTTAAAAATAACATTTTTGTTTAAATATAATAAATAAAATATAAGGCAAGTGACTGACATGAACAGCAAGCCTGTGCCTATTTCTAGTATTCACATTATGAGTATCATTAAGAAAATCAAACAGGCACAACTTCAACTAATCAAATGAATCCATCATGTTTGTCTTCGTATCATATTAATAATCAACTCAATTATTTACCTGCATATCAATAGCTCTGTTAATACTCTTTAATTGTTTCACAGTATAGTTCATAATATCTAACAGACAAGCCTGAATGTGAGTGGTGTTTGATGTTAGAGACACATGGAGTTCTTCAACTTGTGCCTGTCTGGCTTTCAAGCTTTGTATGACAGAACCATGAAATCTGAAATATGAAATAACTAACTTTTAAATGAAGACTGATAATAATTATAATTAATTGTCAATTTGCTATTGCTATGTAGTATAACTAACTATATGAGATGGAACCAATAAGTTGTAATTTGAACATATTTAAAATAAAATTTATTTTCTATTTATTTATAGCAGCAAAAAATAACTCATTAATTGTTGATTTATTTAATTTAAATTTTAATGCATTAATTTATATTACATGTCATCATGTTATTCATTTTACCTTTCTGAACTTCTTTTCTGCCTAAAAGTATTGGTTATATTACATAAGACATTCCCTCTATTTTTAGGGTGAAGGGAGAAAAGTAATGTGTATACACCTTACACTACCATATTGCC
Organism: Leptidea sinapis; assembly: GCF_905404315.1. Taxonomy (NCBI): domain Eukaryota; kingdom Metazoa; phylum Arthropoda; class Insecta; order Lepidoptera; family Pieridae; genus Leptidea; species Leptidea sinapis. Next base: position 4,371,725 of record NC_066288.1, on the reverse strand, counting down.
ACTATTATATGCAGATGATTTGTCTATGGCTTTTTTTTCTTTCTTTATCGCTTGTGCCCTCAAACTCAAAATACTCAACAAATATCTTAATATATATAAATTATGTGACATGTTGTTTGTCCGCGATGGACTCCCTAAACTAATGAACAGATTTTAATGGGGATTACTTCATGGAGTACAGTTTGGTCCAACTTGAGAGATAGGATAGTTTTTATTTCGATTTGGCACCCATAATTATTTCTATTTATAATATTTGTTTTGTATGGACATTTTTTCTATTAAGGAATTTAGTGACACACAGTTTCACAGTTCCACTGTAAAACAATTTCATTATAACAACAGGGAGCATTTTTTATGAAATAATTCTTGAAGTGTTGAAATATTATTGACTTTTTCATAAAAAACAGTTTTTATCTATTATGTGCAGAACAACATCTGTCAGATCAGCTAGTATATATCTTTACATATATATTTCTTGTGTGCGTGTGTATGTCACTGAACTCCTCCTAGACGGCTGGATCGATTTTGATGAAATTTTTTTTGTGAGTTCAAGGGGAATCGAGGATGGTTTAGATTTACAATTGAACTACCTCCTAAACGGCTGGACCGATTTTGATGATATTTTTGTGTGTTCCAGTGAATTTGAGATTGGTGTGTGTCTTCAGGTGGATTTGAAAATGGTTTAGATTCACAATTAAACTACCTAGACGGCTGGACCGATTTTGATGATTTTTTTCTTTGTTTCAGTGAATTTGAGATTGGTTTAGATTCTCAATTCCGCCCATATATTATAATTCTCCTGCTCATGTGTATGTTAGTTAACTGCTCCTAATGGCTGGACCGATTTTTCAAATTTAAGACATGTGTACAGGACAACGTCTGTTGGGTCCACTAGTATATAAATAAAAGTGCAAAGAAGCAACTGATGTTATCATTACTATACATCTAAAACATTAAAAAAAATAAAATTATACCTATTCACTTGGGCTACTCCAAACCTCTTAATAATAAATAATATTTCAAAGTCAAATCTGTGATTCAGTTCTGATAGCAGATAGAACAATAATTTAGTAAAATTTTAAAATACAAACCTGGGCCACAGGAAGAGTTCTGTGACAAATAATGCCCTCATGATTTTTTCTACATGATTGTAACCAAATGTGAAAGATATTGGAGAATTCGAGAATGCTTTAATAAAACCAGACTGCAACAAAATAAAATATTCTTAATAAATCAATGTTAGTAACAGTCTTGTTTTGTTTATATGCCAAGACTGAATAAAATGTATTTGTTAAAAATAAGTTTTTATTAAAAAAAGGGTCAGTTCTATACCTTATTTTTCTGCCTATATAATCTCAAGACAAATGCTGCCTGGCATGATTCCAGCACAGTGTGGGCTCTTAACACCACTATACCAGTTATTTGTTCTACTGGTATCCTTTTCTTTAACAGATCTACAACTAATATTCTAGTGGAAGCAAAATAAATACCACCATTGAGATAAGTCTTCTCTCTAAAATATATAATAATATAATATAGATTTTTCCAAGAATAATACCAATCTTGAGAACAATAAATGCTTTTAATTACCGTTCTACACCTGTCAATGGCAATGCAGATAAATTAAACCTTTCAGAAAAATATTTTTCTTCATGGTCACTGCTGTTTAAAACAAGTACCAAGTTTCCCGGATCATTATGAATGAAAAGGATGTTTGATATTATGTTATTATAGTTCAACCCTCTGAAATTTGAAAGAAACTAGATATTAAAATAAAATATTGAATAATAAATAAAATCATTTTATTGCAGGTCAGGGACCCATGTAAAAGATGTTTACATATAAGTAGGTAGTCAAAATATTTTAAAATTTTACATGCATCATAATATCCTTCATACAGCATAGGTGGTAGGTGTACACTCGAAACAAAAATAAGAATAAAGGGATAATCAATCACGTCAAAAACTTACTTAGCGAGTATGAGTAAACTGTCCTTTTCAAAAACATCGATGAATATTTGTTTTTCAAATGATAGCAAGGGATATTTCGTTTCTAAGCCGTTATCTTCGACCTGATCCATGGTAAGACTTTAAGATTTGTACTTTAACTGTATCATTACATACTACCCACTTAATGTTAAATTTATTATTATTAAAAATCAAATCAAATTATTCTGTTCCCTTGCAACTGTTTACAAGAATAAATTATTAATTATTATAATTTAAATATGTGCTAAAAATAAGTATCATCATACAACGATTGTAATTAATATTTTCTTCTTCGTGGTTTATTGATTATTATTTCAACTACATCTATTCACTACTACTACTATTCATTTCAACTATTATTTTTTCATTATTATTTCATACTATTATTTCAACTATTCTATAACTATATATATTTCAGCTCAAATAATTTTTTTTTTTTTTTTAATTTACTTTCGGTTTTGTTTTGTTCAGTAATCAATTTGAAACTTTGGGTTTTGTTGTTAATGGTAGTGTTTATATTCTCTTTGGTTAATGTCATATTGTGATTTGTGATGTTTTTTTTGGCGGGAACCTCAATTGGCGCGGTTTACAAAAATTTTTGAATTTTATTTTAATATTAATAATTCAAGTATTTCTCTATGTTTTACTATTAAAAATAATTAATAATATAGTGAGTGGCTGCTGAGATGGAGGGAAATGAGGGGGGCGAGGATGACCCGCCCACCTTACGTCCGAGGACAACCAAATAAAAAATGTTGATGGTGATGGTGGAGGCGGTGAGAAGGACTTTTTACCCTATTATAAACTCAATTATAAAAGACTATACCCCGAAAACACAATAAATACAGAATTTAAAGTTTACGTTGAGTCAGTGAGCAGTGAAGAACTGGGCAACAAGAGCCCTACTTATTTAAACCATATTTTCGCCAATTATATCAAAGGTGTGACGGTTATACAGCGTGTCAACGCTAATAAAATAGCTGTTTTATTTAAACAATGCAATACAGCTAATAATTTTATTAATAACTGTCATTTTTTAACAAAACATGGCATGAGGGCATTTATTCCAGCTGCTCAAATAGAAAAAAATGTAGTCATAAGATTTGTTCCAACCAATATATCTAATTAAGAACTTTATAGCAGATTAAGTTCCATATATGAAATAATAGCTATAAGAAGATTCACTAAGAAAATTGGAAAAGAACGTGTCCCACTACAGACTGTCAGCATAACTTTTTTAACTAATTTGTTACCCAAAAATGTTCAATACGATCTATTTTCTTATAGGGTATTTGAATATGTTCCACCATTACAGCAATGTTTTAAATGTTTTAAATTCAACCATTCCGCAAAAATTTGTAACAGTAAACAGAGATGTTCCATATGTGGAGGTGATCACTTATTTAAAGAATGTAATAAACCTAATGAAATCTGCGGCGTAAATTGCAGTGAATCTCATTTAGCAATCTCCAAACAATGTCCAATTAAAATTAAGAAAATTATGAAAAGAAAAACAAAAAGTAACATATGCAATTTAAATTCTTAGATCAACCATTTGTAAATAATATTGCAAGTAAACCTATACATAGTATTATAAATAAACCTGTAAATAAAATCGTAGATAAATCTGTAAATAATATTGTAGATAGTGTAAATAATGATAAGTATGTCTGAACACAACAAGACATTAAAAACCAAATTGTTGCCAACAATGATGTGCTGATGGCCCTAGTACAGACATTGGTGGAACTGGCTAATAAAGGTGATGATGCTCCTACCACTGTTGCAACAATTAAAGATGCTTTAATAAAATATTTAAAATAATGGATCCATACCATACTCAATCAAAGTTAGGTATTGCTCAATACAATATACAAAGTGCAAATAGCAAAAAACCCTTACCTAAGATGTGCTAGGGTATTGAACAACATTGTTGCTCGACGAAAAAGTCCGCGATGGTAGGTATGTATGTCTATCTTTTAGGGGTAACCCACAATAACCATTTTTTATCCTTTACTATTTATGAGAAATAATGGCTTATTTGCGAAGCGATTTTATTACTAACTAGCTGACCCGACAGACGTTGTTCTGTATATAATAAATAAAATAATGTTTTTATATGAATTTGTCATATATCATATTTCGTAAAATATGCACCCAGCTGTCGCAATGAAATTGTTTCACAGCAGAACTGTCAAACCGTGCGTCAATAAATTCTCTCATAGAAATTATGTATGGACACATCAAAGGAAAAACAAATCTGTTGTTTTTTTTTAATTTAGCAGCATTTTCCTATTTATTCACCTTTTAAACCTTCTCTGGACTTCCACAAATAATTCAAGACCAAACTTAGCCAAATCAGTCCAGCCGTTCTCGAGTTTTAGCGAGACTAACGAACAGCAAGTCATTTTTATATATATAGATACATTGTGTATTTAACATCATGGCTTTTTACAGTATTTAATTTAAATGAATATTTTCAAAGATATTAAAGATTTAAAATGTATCATCATCATCCCGGGATAGCGTCGACGAGAACCGGAACAAACTTGTGTCTGAAATCGAGACTATGCTTTGCAAAGTCTCGGAATGGGGCCGACATAATTTAGTCCAATTCAACCCCAAGAAGACACAAGTTTGTGCGTTCACCACTAAAAAGTCTCCCTTTGTCGTATCCCCTCGATTCGAGATCACTCCTCTAACTGCCACAGCCTGTATTGGCATACTTGGCGTTGATATATCGAGCGACGTTCAGTTCCGTGGTCACTTGGAAGAGAAGGCCAAACTGGCCTCTAAAAAGCTTGGTGTACTCAGTAAGGCGAGACAGTACTTCACTAAAAGCCACCGCCTGCAACTTTATAAGGCGCAAATTCGGCCTCACATGGAGTACTGTTCTCACCTCTGGGCGGGTGCTCCCCAGTACCAGCTTCTTCCATTTGACCGCATACAACGAAGAGCGGCTCGAATCATCGACGATCAAGTCATCTCCGATCGGCTTGATTCTCTAGCATTGCGTAGAGATGTGGGTTCTCTCTGCATCTTCTACCGCATTTATCACGGGGAGTGCTCAGAGGAGCTGTTCGGGTTGATTTCAGCGACCGAATTCCACCAACGGACATTACGTGAAAAGTACCATCCGCATCACGTAGACCAGACATTCCACAACCGCGCGTTTTCTTTGATATTTCTTGCCTCGCACAGCCACTTTGTGGAATCAACTACTGGCAGCGGTCTTCCCGAACAGATACGACTTGGGGACCTTCAAGAAAAAAGCATACTCCCACCTTAAAGGCCGCCAACGCATTTCTTGACACACCTGTTGTTGCGGATGTCCATGGGCGGTTGCCTCACCTCTCCCCATCCCGTGAGCCTCTTGCCCGTTTGCCCCCTCTCATATTAAAAAAAAAATCATCAGCCGGAAGACGTCCACTGCTGGACAAAGGCCTCCCCCAAAGATTTCCACGACGATCGGTCCTGCGCTGCCCTCATCCAACGTATTCCAGCAATCTAGACCAGATCGTCGGAAAAATAGTTTTCCGACGATCTGGTACTACTACTACGACTACTTCTATAAGTAGTTTAAAAAAATGTATATCTATATGTATAAAAGAAAGTCGTGTTAGTTACACCATTTATAACTCAAGAACGGCTAGACTATTTTTTCTGTTGTTTGATTTTTTGGGTTACTCTTAGTCCGCAATTGGATAATAAGTAGTATATAATATTCCGGCAATCTTGACCAGATCGTCGGAAAAAAAAGAAGTAGTTTTTAAAAATGTATATTGATACATAATTACTCAAAATTCGAGTCAGAAGCCGAGTCCGCGCAGAGTCAAAATAAAGCAACGTTACAAATCCGTGTATCAATAGCCAGGGTCAAAAACTAATTATTATGAGGGAGTACGGACTACGGAGTAAGTTGATAAATGAAACGGGATTTGCGGCCGGCGGCGTGCGTTCAGTGTTCACCCGCATTTACGCATTCTCACACCAAACACGGGCTATTCACTCACACATAGATAATCATGTCGAGGGCGCAGCACGACAACAATACTTTCTTCAAACACCTATTTTTCAAATTACGCTTGACCCGGGTTCCCTCTTAACATATTAATTTAAGTCTATATTTATATATGTAAATGACAATCGAGACTCGATCCTGCAGTCGGACTGTTAGTACCGTTTTGCAGGGTTTTGTCACCATTTAAATGTGAAGAATTTAATAAATAAATAATACTTCGTTGCCATATTGTCTTAACTATTTCCTAATATCAGAACTTAGAAGAAAATATTCAAGTCAAGTAATATTATTCAGTGGTTCCAGTGCTGTCTGTATTTATGTTATGTATGTGTAAATTAGGGAAATCTAATTTATACCCCTGAATGAAAGTGAGTGTCACATCCTATTTTGAATAAAAATATTTGAATTTGAATCCCTGAAACATTCTATTTACGCATTAACCAAGTGACAAAGTGTAACACAGTAAAAACATTATTTATGAAGAAAGTCTGTTGTGAAATATGCCGGTTAAAATTCAGTGGAATAGTAGTCGAAAAAGAGAATTCATGACCAGATTGAAGGCCCGCTGGATGAAGCTCCATAAGAGCGAAAATCATTTAAATTAATACATTTCTATAGTAAATTTCTTCTAAAACTTTTCCTACATATTATATAAAGGTATGCAGTATCGATCTACTTTTCAGGTATCGATATATTTGCAAATAGACTAAAATTAAAAAAAGTTTGTTTGTTATAAAAATAGTATTACGATGTAGTTTTGCTTCTGAATTTCTATGCTAACTATGAGCATCAAGTTAATTCCTGGTGGCAGTAAATTTTGCTTTGCCACAGTAACTTTGTATAGAATTACATACTAGATGTACATGGTGTGACTGATTGTTAGAAATGCTTTCAATCCCTGATACACAAGTAGAGCAGCGTCTTGAGTGGATTTTTTTATATTTATTCAGCTGCAATCAATGAAAACTGGAATTACTGCTATTAAATACTACTGGAATAATGTAGATGTCAAAATAATTAAGAATATAATGAATAAACGCAAAAATATTGTTTGATTTTTTATTAAAAGCAATTTGTTATATATTAAAGTGATAACCCTTACTTCTGGGATTAATTACACAAATTAAATTTGAATACCAAATTACTCGTATCGTTCATAAATTTTGTTTTCAAATTTAATTTGTGTGATATTGAAAGCAATGTAATAGTGCTAGCTGACCCAGCAAACTCAGCTTTTGACTCGGATTTTGAGTAATTATGTATCAACTAGCGGACCCGACGACGATGGAATTTTGTAAAATCCGTTCTTAGCTGACCTCTACTCGACGAAAGGAATATTCCTACCAAATTTCAAGTCTCTTCGCCTTATAGTTCCAGAAATATGAGTGACTATATACGTGGAAATCTCTTATATACATATAGTTTGACCATGGGAAATGGATTTTCTAGATTCAGACCACAAACTATCAAGAATTGGCCTTGAGATTTGTTAATGGTCATGGCGAATGCAAGACGGATCGGAAATTAAAGATTTGCGGGCTAACTCGACATGCAAAATGTTCATGAAGTAGTTGCTGCAGATCATGAAGAATTGCTATTATCATTGCTGCATTGATCTCTTCATGTCGTTGTTCATCCATGGTGCCCATGAAATATTTAAAATAAATAATTGTTAAAATTTATGGTGTGCATCGTCGAGAGATTGCAATGATCCAATTCGATGGTGAATCTGTCCTTGTATCTACAAAATCAAAAGCAAAGTCCGTATTACTGATTTGTAAACACTTATTTTTAGAATTAGCTTACATAATACATAGGAATAAGTAAAGTAGGTATGTTATTCCTCTACTGTATTGTGTGTAAGAATATAAATTAATACCCTGAATATCGGATTAAATCGTCGTTCTTAGACAATGTCTGCCCCAAATGGGGACATTTGGAAACAAACATTGTATTTTTGAGTGTTTGCTAGAAAATGTCGTGATTCGGTAGTTTTCCACTAAGGCAGCACAATCCTGGCGTTTCTCCGGAAAATACTTGCAAACAACGTCCATCGACCCAATGTGAACGCTAGTATGCAAGCGGTAATCAGTACTGCAATCGTATCGAAACGCTGCTCGATTCAAATCAGTACTTCATAAATTTCTTCTTGTACGTCGAAAATTATCTTGTTGTGATCTCTGAGGTTTACTGGCTGCCTCGCTTTGCTCTTGTAATTCAGAAACACAACGTCAAGCCCATATTAACGCGGTGCTTTTTACCTGCAATTTCTTGTTCATCGTCAGTCCAATTCGCAATGTTTCGAATCTTAGTTGCATTACGTCTATGTCGGGAAAGATGGCACAATAAGCTAATAGAAACTCGAAACAAATACACCCACCCAATGACATTCTATACGTCTTATGTATACAATGTTATATTACGTCATTGCACCCACCAGTCAACTTGAAAAACATGACGTGCACTGTCAGTTGTATTTTATCACTCATGTAGCGTGAAACTATTTCTGCCGTGAAGCAGTAATGTGTAAGCATTACTGTGTTTCGATCTGAATATTATATTACTTATTATCCTATTCCGGACTAAGAGTAACCCAAAAAATCAAACAACAGAAAAAATGGTCTAGCAGTTCTTGAGTTATAAATGGTGTAACTAACACGACTTTCTTTTATATATATAGATATACATTTTTTTTAACTACTTTTAGAAGTAGTCGTAGTAGTAGTACCATATCGTTAGTACGGAATACGTTGGATGAGGGCAGCGCAGAACCGATCGTCGTGGAAATCTTTGGGGGAGGCCTTTGTCCAGCAGTAGACGTCTCCCGGCTGGTGATGATGATGATGATACATTTTATATCTTTAATATCTTCGAAAATATTCATTTAAATTAAATATTGTAAAAAGCCATGATGATCTATATTAAATGCACAATGTATAAGTAATAAAATCGCTTCGTAAATAATCCATTATTTCTCATAAATAGTAAAGGATAAAAAATGGCTATTGTGGGTTACCCCTAAAAGATAGACATATATACCTACCATCGCGGACTTTTTCGTCGAACAACAATGTTGTATACCCTAGCACATCTTGATTTATCTCGTACGATTCAGCCAGCGTTTGTGATGTAAGCGCAAAAAATTGTGTTCATTTATGACATCACATTATGAAACTCTAAAATGATCAGTGTTTCTCTACTATCATCATCATTGTCATCATTCAGCCGGAAGACGTCCACTCCTGGACAAATTACCTCCCCCAGAAATCGCTATGATGATCGGTCCTGCGCTGCCCTCATAGATAGCATTTACTGTCTACGCCCGCTACCTACCCTAAAACTTGTTTCTGTAGTTTGATAGTTCAGCTATACGCACTTGTTTATTAAACAATATTAAATTTCGTATTACATTCACTGCAACAACGCCTTTTTTACATCATTTCCTAAATTAAAAATTATCCTAAAATATACTACCTCGATCATCCCGCAGCAGACAGGATAGTTGCGATATATTCGGAGTATTATCGTATCGTTCCAAATGTGTCGTCGATTTTGCGAGTAGACCTCCTGGTACGTTACATACATTCCAAGATTAAGTACTAATAAAATATCAAATAGCCTGCTATTACTAATCTCATTCTATAACACCTTTATTATAAGACTGAAAGCCAGAACTTATTACAATCATGATACTATTATTTAAGAAAGATGCTCACTAACCAACAAGAAAACTCAAGTTCCGCAATCATGCGGTTACGAACGCTATGTATTCTGCCTACGATTTCACTTCTATGACACATACTATTTGTCCTTATCGCGCTGCAATTACATCATAATCTCTATCTTGCTCGTACCAACCACGTTAATAATTCGAGATTTATTTGTAAATAAGAAAAAAAAACAATAAATAACAATTATGAATATTTAAATTTATTTTTCAATATACCCGATTGTCTTGACAGATTCGGTTTAAAATTGTATACTTATAATATATGTTCCAAGGTATAGGGCGTACACTTTTTTGTTTTTCGTGATTGGCAGCACTGTTGTTTCCTTGCATCGGCTTTCACTACCGCCATTTTGATCATTCTTTTCTGGTTGTAGACGCCACACGATATCGTACTCAAGTTTCATGAATCATCTTGATCCAAGTGGGTGATTTTACTGTTATTCGAAAGAATATAGTGGTTATTAAAGTACCGGGAAGTTTTTATAAACTGTACTATAATCAGGTAAGTGTCGATTTCATAATTTTTATAAATTGAGGCCTTGTAAAGAGCGTGACGCTGATGACTTAGATTTCAATCCACAAGTTTCTGTTAATCTACTTTAATTTCTTAATTGAAGGTTATCAAAATGCAAGCTATGAACCAATACATCAACAATAGAGGATTTGGGGGACCTCCTCAACCACAAAGGCAGGGAGGTCGGCGTGGCATGAACCGCGGAGGCGGTGGTGGCTATCGGAATTCAAGATTTGACCAACACCAAGCTAATACCTCGCCTAACCCAGGAGGTCAACGTCCTGATAATGAGGTCAGTGCCATTGAAACAACAATAATTTTTGTTCTTGTCATAATTACAGTTAACTTGCAATTCACGAATATTGATTTCTATAATTGCGCGTCGCCATCTTGTTTGCTTGGGGAAATTTATTGCATGTGAAATACTTTTCATCTTTATAAGGTCTAGGACCTAGGTTCTTTCAGAACATTTACCCATTCGATTGCCACTCCTTTTTATGTTCATCCATCACAAGGTGCCACCAGTTTTTATTATGAATATGGTTGTAAATTTGTTGATTACTAATGGTGATTTCACAAAAAAAATAATAAATGGGTTGGCATTACAAATTAGGATCCTGAATTTGGGGTTGAAAAGGGTTTTATTTTATGGCGGTTGTTTGCCCCCTTTCAAGTTTATAGAATAAATAAACATTGAATTTTTCGTAATAAACGTTTTTCAACATTTTATGGCTGTCTTTCTTGCAACTAATAAATGTAAAAAATATTAGTAGTACTTGTAAATAGTTGAGTAGTACACTATAATATATAAAGAGGGTGGTTGTATTCTCGGAACTTTTGTAGAATTTGGTCTATACTGTATAGTGTGATTATGGTGTATCATTGAAAAGGCAGATCAAAAGCTGGCTTGCTCTAGATGTTGCACAGTCTCAAATTTATTCATTAAGATGCTAAGAATGATAGATGAAATCTTTTCAGTTCAGAAGGTAGAACTTGTTTTTGATAGATGTTCCCTCTAGCAATTTGTGGAAATAACACCAATTAATTTGTTAATGTGATGAATCCACTTTAATAAAGCCTTCTAGTGCTAATATGAAAAAATTATCTACAGCCTCCAAAACAAGCACCTCAACAAGAGAAGCAACCCCAGCAGACTCCTGCTCCTCCAGTGCAGAAAGAAAAAGACATGCCACCTCCCCAGGCTAAAACTCCACAAACACCACTTCAGCAAACACAACCTCAGCAGCAGCAAAATCCAGCACCAAAGAATCAAGAGCCAAAAGACATTGTTGATAAGGCTGCCCCTAATGAACAGAAAAATCAAAATAAAACTGATCAACAACAGAACAATCAGTCTAACTTTCAAAAGGTAATCATTATTATTTTTTATATTTCCATTGTTATGTATTGCCATTTTATAAATTATAATAAAGTTTTTGTAATGCAATGTCAGGTAAGTAAAATTTATATTTAAGTCTACAGTAAAACCTACTTTTTAGAGTTTTATACCTCAAGACCATCTGTCTACACAAAATCTGAGGAACATGTGGAGGGATCAATTAAAATGACTTAAGTCTACAGTTGAATTTGTAGGGTATATTCCATTGACCTAGAAATATGAAATTTGGCAAATTATACCTCCCTATACTAACCCCCTTATTCATAATGGTCCGCTAACTTAAAACAGCCGCTAAAGAGTGTTTTTTTTCATTCTGACTTAGGTCAATAGAAGAAGACAGAGTGAGAATTAGCAATGTTTAAGTTAGTAGACTATTATGAATAAGGCGGTTAAAGTATAAGGAAGTCTGAAAATTATACATTTGCAATTAAATCATAAAAATACAGTGCCTCTATGCAAGAAATGGTGGTGCAAATATTAAATTAGTTAACCATGTCACGGGGTATATTGTATGACTGGCACAAGCTTAAACAGATTTATATTTATGATGTATTTCAATTTATAACTAAGAATGAAAATAACCTTTTCCCTTTTTTATAAGTATAGGTAGGTATCTAATAATATATATGGAGCCCTCTGTTGGCGAGTCTGACTTGCACTTGTCCAGTTCTTTTGTCACAATCTATTTTCATTTCAGTGATATTGTTTATTAGCAGACAATACCAATTTAATATATATCTTTTTTATATTTTAGAATGTTAATGGTAATTTTGGCGGACCAATCAAGCAAGGTGGCACATGGAGCCAAGGCAATAACAGGCAAAGTGGCAACTTTGGAGGACCTAGGGGACAATTTGGTCCTAAAGGAGGCCAAAATATGGGACAAGGAGGGCAAGGCGGACCTGGTGGTCATGGCGGACCTGGTGGGCATGGGGGACCTGGTGGTCATGGCGGACCTGGTAGTCATGGGGGACCTGGTGGTCATGATGGCCCACATGGGGGTCAGGGGCAAAATCGCAATCAACAAAGGAATTATAACCGTGGTGGACCACATGATGGTGGGAAGCCCATGCAGAGAGAGGTAATTGTATAATAATTGTCTCATGTTGGTACTCTGTGGGAGTGTGGGCGTCATATTGCTAGGTTAAGATTTTGCAAGAATTGTGTAATGTTGACAGATTGTGTAAGTGCTAAGAAAACCAGGAGAGTGTTACACAAAGGTATGTTTTGAAGAATAAATGCCATACTTCATCATGTTTTGGACTGGCATAAATTCTGGTAATTATACAGAGTTAGGGAGTTTTTTACAAAATGGGTCTAAACTAAATGCGCCGGGATCCACTTTTAAGGTTGGCCAGCATGAAGTACCGACCTCAAACACATTGAGCATCGTGCGAATTTCTAAAACAATGGGTTAGCCCCTCAGAATATTGAGAGCTTAAAATTGCCATTACGGCCGAATGAGCGTCTATTACCCAAGAACTCATAAAAAACGTCATTCAAAGTATTCAATTAATGTTACCTTATTCCTAAAACCAAAATAAAACAAAATTAAGATTGGCTTAATTACCAAACAGAAGTGATTTTTTACATCAATAAATATCTATTTTATTTTGTTGCATGAAATTCCTTTTACAACTGTTAATCTTAAAAGTACTCAAATAAATCAAAAGTGCCTGTTTTTTTGCAAAAGAGTTTACTTGTATACAATCCAATTACATGCATCATAATGCCATTGACCAGACTTTGAGCATGAGATATCTAGTATTATGAGAGTAATTTTAAGTTTTAATTTTTTCACATCAATAGAACTTAATATTGTAACAACACATACCTAATTTAAATCTTTATAATGACAGGTGAAAACCATTTATAGTTAATTTTCTTCCTTGTTTGTAGGAGCAAATGTTGGCACACAAGTTGAAGGATCTCATGGGACCCTTGAATGAGCTGCCTTCTATTGAACAACCAGAAGTGAAATTCAATGGTAGAAGTAGATTGTATATTGGTAATTTGACTAGTGATATCACAGAGGAAGAGGTTCTTGGAATGTTCAATCAGTTTGGAGAAACGGCTGAATTGTTTATTAATAAAGAAAAAAACTTTGGATTTATCAAAATGGTATCAAATTTACTTAACTTTTCCATTCTTAAACTAACCAATAAGTGTTTGTTTATAAATAGTAATGTCTTTTGTAGGACTACAGAGTGAATGCAGAAAAAGCAAAGCGTGAACTGGATGGTAAAGTCCGAAATGGGAGGTCGTTGCGTGTAAGATTTGCACCCCACAACAGTGCAATCAGGATCAAGAACTTGCCCCCATTTGTGTCAAATGAACTTTTATACAAGGCATTTGAAATATTTGGAAAAATTGAAAGAGCTTATGTCAGGGTAGATGAAAGGGGAAAAACTCTAGGAGAAGGAATAGTAGAGTATGCACGAAAACCCAGTGCTTTAGCTGCTATTCGGAACTGTGGTGAAAAATGCTTCTTCTTAACATCGTAAGTATTTAAATATAATCAATTGTATAGTATGTGTTCGTAGATGTCAACTTACATGTTCATTACTTTATCTTGAATTATTAAAAGGCAAATGCACAAATGTGTCAAGTCGTAATTCAATATGTTTGTTTTAGATCTTTGAGGCCAGTCATTGTGGAGAGTCTGGAAGAACCAGATGAATTTGATGGTTTTCCTGAGAAAAATATTATAAAAAAGAATCAAGATTTTTACAAAGCACGTGAGGTATGTATTTACTATAATAATAATATTCAGAAATTTTGTTTTGTGATAATTTTATTCTTAAAATATATATAATATCAATATAATTATATTCCTAAATAATGTAAAAAAAAACTTTATTGCGCAGGTTGGCCCACGGTTTGCAGAGCCAGGTAGCTTTGAGCATGAGTATGGCACTAGATGGAAGCAGCTGCATGAGCTTCACAGACAGAAAGAAGATGCATTAAAGAAAGAGTTGGCTGCTGAAGAGGAGAAACTTGAAGCACAGATGGAATATGCAAAGTGAGATTTAATTAATGCAATTCTAACATGATAAAAAATTTTTGAAATAAGATATTGCATTATTAGAAAGATGGTAAAACTTAAATGTTTCCTAAAGGTGTTATAATAGCAGAAAAATTAAACTATGTTTGTTTTCTTTAGATGGATTTTCTTTTTAGGTTTACTTCTAGGGTTGGACTTGGTATCCCGGAGCACGAATTAGGAGGAAAAAAATATTGTAGTTGATAAGTTCACGATTATTATGATACTATTCTTATTACAAGCTAATGCACCGTTTTTAAGAAAATAACGAAAAAAATATTGTAACCTAAAATGGGTAAATCACGTAACTAAAACTAGATGTTAATTATTAAAAATGAAAAACAGTAAAATTAAATGTAAAAAATAGTCTGGGATAGACTGGATGGCTTAAGATTTATCAAATATAATTTTTGAATTAAAAAGGTTAGAAAAAGGCAAGAACCCAGAGTTAAACCAATAAAAACAACAATAATTATTTTTCTTATATTTTCTTGAAAACTGTGCATGACCTTGTAATAAGATTAGTAGCACTATAATCATGAATAGCCTTATCAACTATAATTTATAAAAATGGGTTAGGTTAGGTTATGTAAGAACAGTTAAAGCAGCGCACGAGCTGAGCTTAGTGGGTCGGCCAGAAACGAATTCTAGGCGTTTCCCTTTCTTTCCTCCTCATAAAAATGTCATAATTTGAAGTTAGGATAAAATACTTATAATGCTTGTAGTATTATGATCGAGGAATAAAGCTTTATCAATTATTACAATATTTTTTATCTCCTAATTCGTGCTACGGGATACTAAGTTTTAACCTACTGCAACTTGTATGTTTTATTAATGAATATGTAATAATAATAAATATTTATTTGTTGCAAAAAAATACAATTTTGCTGAAAATTACTTTCGACCCCCAAACTAGGACAACTCGTGACATGGGGCTGACCCCCATCTCTTCCCAGTTGTGCAATGTAAAATGTCAAAATAACAAACATCAACATATTTTAAGGTCTAACAATGGAAGTTATGCAACAAATGATGAACACAAAGACTATTTTATATATAATTTAGTGTGTGTGTGTGTGTGTGCGTATATGTTTAGCTTCTTATTTATCAATTGCTATACCTAATAGAAGTAGTAGTTAACGGATAAGATTGTCAGTAGCTTCGTAATTTAGGTTTGTTGACATGTTGTTGATATATCGTTTAGATACGAACATGAGACCGAGCTGCTCCGCGAGCAGTTGAGACAGCGCGAGCAAGATCGCGAGCGACAGAAGCGGAGCTGGGAGATGGCGGAGCGCGCGGCCGACGAGCGGCGCGAGTCCGAGCGCCTGCAGCTGCTGCGACACGAGGAGGAGCTGGCGCTGCGCATGCGCAACCAGGACGACGAGCTGCGCCGGCGCCAGCAGGAGAACACGCTGTTCGTGCAGGTGCGGCACTGCCACACTCGACAATATTGAGCGTGAGGAATCACAAGAGCCATGTCGTATCGTCCCGGAAACACCGCACAAGGAAGCTCATTCCACAACTTCGTACGTGGAAGAAAGCTCCTTGAAAACCGCACTGTGGAGGACCACACATTCAGTTGGTGGGGATGATATCCTAACTTGTGGCGTGTCGTGCGATGGTGAAATTCGGCGGCAGGAATCAGGTTGATCAGCTCTTCGGAACACTCCCCGTGATAAATGCGGTAAAATAATGGTAAATAGTAAATATCATTATGTAGAAGGGTTGGTAATTTAAACGCACTTAAAATTAAAATATCTGTATTTTACAGTTTCTGTTAAAAATTATTATATTTAATACAATTTGGGCAGCGTTTTACCCTTTAGAATTCACACTATGTAATGTCTAGTTGAACTTAGCGCTCTGGCTTATATAGGACACGACCATGTACCGTGATGATGCTACCAACTGTTTGTTGGCACTGCTTAGTTACTTAGAAGAATCAAGCTTACTAAAGATCTAAATATTATATGCTATTATAGTTATTTCTAATTATAGTGATAATTATATTAAATAGTATTTAAATATGAACAGTAGCTAAATGAATGTAATTATTAATTGAGATATCTTAAAACAATTCATGACATTGGTAGCGCTTGTTAACACACTATGTTGACAATTATGTGCTTATGGTGTTAAAAACATGCTAGTTTTAAAATATTATCAGAAAGAAGTTGAATGGGAAAAATACCCTGAATATGGTGTGAGTGCATGTTATGTAAACTATGTTTATAATCACTGTTGAAATAAAAAAAAAACATTTTCATAAATAATTGAAACTTTTACTGACTAACATTTTTCCACCAGGCCCAAAGGCTGAATTCAATGCTTGACCGTCAAGAACAAGGCATGTTTGATCATCAGCAACCAATGGTAAGTACTTTTAAATTATGCCTAAACAAATTTGACATACTTATTTAAATTGAAAACTTATGTAATTTGACTTATATTAAAATGTGATGTCTTGTGAACAATTTTAATGTTATTGATTATTAGGAGTTTATCATCTAATAACCATATAAAACATTAGTTTCCTGTTCATAAAATTAATTACTGCTACAGTATTATAAAAAGGTATTTCGGGTTTCTATGAATTGCAACTGAACTACGGAAAAATTTATTCATCAGAACTAACCATGTTTATAATAAATATGGTCTTTGATATAAACCAATTACATGTGACTGATTGTATTTTATTCGTTAACAATGTTCAAGATTGCCAGTAGATTATAAAGATATTTAAATGATACACCTCCTTATATTAATGTTATAAACTACTTATTTTAATATTCTTTTAACAGTACAAATGGTATGGCATATTTAACACTGAGTAAATTAAAATAAATAGTTATCTTTACATTTAAAAATTAATTGCTGTTCGTTAGTCTCGCTAAAACTCGAGAATGGCTGGACCGATTAGCCTAATTTTGGTCCTGAATTATTTGTGGATGTCCACAGAAGGTTTAAAAGGTGAATAAATATGAAAATGCTTAAAATTAAATAAAAACAGCATTTTTGTTTTTCCTTTGATGTGTCCCCCGTCGTTCAGAAATTAGAAAGAATAGTTTAAAATGAATTAGAATTTTTATATCTTTCCAACTTACTCAGCAGGTAAAATATAAACTTAATTTAATCTCAAATAAAATTTGAAAACAAAATTTTTATGAACGATAAATAACTTAAGTTTTGTGATAAGAAATAAAGATTTTTATAAGTACTACGTGCTTAGTCATATGTGTACGCGGACGTAGTCGCGGGTATCATCTAGTCTCTATATAAATTCCAATGATGTAGAAACAGGTAGATATAATTAGCCAGTGTTGATTTGCATCACTGTTAAAAAATTTGCTAAACTTCTCATACTATCAATATCATATTTCATATAGAGACATTAGAAATTATAATATTTAATGTCATGTCTTCACACAGTTCAATTGTAACACAGGGCTGTATTACTTTTAAATCTCTTGTTGGAAAATATATCGGTTTTTAGAATGTTTTAAAATCGTGGTTTTATCTTACTACTTATTTACTCATCATCTACAACAACTTTCAATTTAGCTAACAAGTTATTAGTATACTGTTTACCATTACTTTCTCAACAAATAAGCAGCAATTTTATTTACCAATT
Source organism: Leptidea sinapis (assembly GCF_905404315.1). Classification (NCBI taxonomy): domain Eukaryota; kingdom Metazoa; phylum Arthropoda; class Insecta; order Lepidoptera; family Pieridae; genus Leptidea; species Leptidea sinapis. The sequence continues at coordinate 4,353,396 of NC_066288.1, read as the reverse complement.
ATAAATAGAAGAATAAGGATGATGGACATTTTTGTATGAATCCTCGCCGACATTGCCAATAGAGTTCTATCGTATGTAAGCTTATTGCTTACAAACTCCAGTTCCGGAAAAAAAACTTTATATCAGATTTGCCCATACTGACTTATCTACATGGGCCACCATGTATTTACAAAATAAGGCACCTTTTTTTTAAATAAACATTTATACTGGTAATAACTTACATGGAAACACAATAATTATGTCTTTGTTATATATACAATGCAAGGAAAATAAATAAATCATGGTGTGTTATGCCCAAGTAGGTACCACATTATTGAAATAATATGGGCACATGCGGATAATGAGATACTCTGTCAAGGATGTCATGTACAATGACGTTAGTGAAGTAATTTTTTTAGAATAGCGTACATACTGGGATCATTTAATTCCTATAGGTAGTCCTATGATATCAAAAGGAAGATATCATTTTATTGGATATGACACATCATTATTTTTGAATGTTAATGATAATAATTTATAATAATTGATTCTATTTAGAACTCAAGTTTTAACAGGCTAGTTTGGCTTTAGATATAGCAATTATTAGTTGGACCCAGTTGATGTTCTAATGGATTTTTTATGCTTGATCAACCAGGAAATAATATGACAACATCTGATATCATTGAAACTTAGGTATACAGCGTGTCGCTTTAATGGCGACTTTATGATACACACGGGTAGAGCTATCTAACCTTAATCGTAAAATAATAATACTATAATTAAAAGTAAATAATTGAAATTTTCAAACAAACAAATTTTAATCATGCTTAACGTAGTCGAATAAGACGGCACGAAGTAGGTAGGCCTACACCAACGCGTGGCTACTAACTACAAGATTTCTTACAGGATATTCAAAAACGATATTATGGAAAATTGATTTATTTAGGTGAATTATGTATTTTTTTTATGATTACGGTTTAGTAGTTGTATCCGTGTGTATATTTAATGTCACTCTTGTAGCGCCACGCTATATGAAGTTTTCTATAGCTGTGTGAACTCATCACTGCTACTGTGACTCATAAATAAATGTATTACAAGTTAAGTTAGTAAGTGAATTGTTAATTTTATTTTAAATTACTATTAACTACTGCAAACACAAATAGTTATACATAGGCTTACCGTCTAGATGTTGTTGTGAAGTTCACCAACAATGGGCTTCCTTGCACAAACTATAGGTATCAGGGAACTGCAACTGAACTATCTTCAACCTGTACTTATGATCCATTCGAAGGTGTCTACCATAATGAAGAAAAATATATCCACAATTGGTGCTGGTACTACCTTGTCGACGTAGATTTAATCTCTCGTGAAACTTAAATGTTTAAGTTACTGTCTAAGTTAGAAACAATATTGATCAATAATTGCTGAACGCCATTTATCTCTTTTAACCTTATTCATAAAACTGCTACAGCTGAGACTTATGGAATTATAAATAACCTTACAGTGTCATTTAAATGTTATTCTTTATGTATCGAAATGGTGATAGTTTGTAACATTGTTTTACGCATAAAATGCAATCTTCGGCGGAGTGTCTATTATTAAAACAAAAATGAATAAAACCCTTGAAAACATCTTGCTATTGCAAGGCATACAATTATTAAACTGCTAATTATTAAAGTACTGGACTAGTTCTAGAACTTTCATATGATATATTGACTGTGTTTGCATTTCATTATATTTTGTGTAGATGCAGATATAATTCTGAAGGTTTTTTTAATGCAATCTTATACTATTCAACTAGCAATTATTTTGGTAAAGTTTAAGTTGTGATAGTTTCTAAGTATTTACTTCATTGTTTTAAGGAAATTTTATACTCTACAATGGGAGGCTATTTCTACACAAAAATAGGGGTGGGGGGGTTGCCAACATGCATTTTACTCTCGTTACAATATAAATGTTATATTGCTCGGACCACACGGACTTACTTCTACAAAGTTTAAATTGTAGGTTGTGTTTTTTCTTATGAGGAGTGACAAAATAAAAGGCACATGATATTAACAATGTTATAACCTTAAATCCAAGCGAATTAGTTGTAATAGTAGAACCTCAGTAAGTCGAACCTCAAGGGATACGAGAAAAAATCGCGTTATCTTTTTTCGACTTGATAAAGAGTTAAGACACTGGCAGAGTATTTTTTTCTATGGAAGAAGAGCACAAACTAGTATGCGGGTCACCCGATGTTAAGTGACAAATAATATAAAGGACCTTTAAGAAAAGAGTAAGTACGCGCTTTATTTGAAGGTACCCATGTTGTATCGTCCTGCAAAGACGGCAAAGAAGTTCATTCCATAGTTTTTTTTCCTTGAAAACCGCACTGTTTTGCACCGCGTTCCTCTACAATGCGGTTTTCAGTCAATATGGTAGGGATAATATTACCTCCTAAAGTTAGAAGAAATAATTTAAGTTGTTTTCGTAAAATATGTAATAAACTTGACTGACTTGTTACATTATCAAGAATCAAGGATTTTTCGACTTATAGAGGGATATATATTACGTATAGAGGGTTAACTGACTTTTGACTAAATAGGTTTTGGGAGTTTTAGAGAGGGAAACGGATCTTGTACAAACGAGTTGTGTAGGTTTTCGAGGTTCGACGTACAAGAGGTTCTGTTGCATTACTAATAGTTTTTAATTTAATTTAAATCGTGAGGGTTTTTTTACAATTCAGTTTTGAATAATATGTATGTGTATTATGTACAGATTTGTCTGTTTCCTATTACTTATGCATAGCGAAATTATGGTAAAATGTAGTCAACGTCTGATGAAAATAGTAAACGAAAATAGGTTGCATGTCAATCGTGAAGTGGTGAAGGGGGGCCCGTTAGGAGACTAACTTGTATCAAGCTGTTTTGAACATTCATACTGAACATAATTATAGTGTTAGAGCGCTTTCGCACTACGTCCGATCTGAATCCGTTCCGCACCCGTGAAAATACGGTCCGTTGTAGTCGTAGATATATTTCTAACGGTTGACGGAAAGAAATCGGATGACGGAAGCCGGATCTGATGCGTAAATTACTATAGAAATAGCTCTGCTACTTTGGACCGTGTTTTCACGGTTACGGATCGGATTTCGATCGGTAGTGCAAAAGCGCTCTTATCCTGTTTTTATTTACATTTTTCAACCCCATGCTGTGTTCAGAGAAAGTACTGTCGGGATAATATTTGCATTATTTTTACTTCATACTTTATTGTATTTCATCTTTATTTGCTTTATTATACATACTTTATTGGTGGCTGCAGCTATATCACTGTCACGATATTAGCAATTTATGAACAACCAGTAAAACACTAATTGTTAATCACCATCTTATCATAACTTATATATTACTCATACAACCTAGAAGTTGTGGTGGAAGAAGCAGCCTAAAGGTTGATTATATTTCTACTATTATTACTATTGATATTTAGTCGACTACTACGGTTTTGTCTCTATCCCTCTTCAGTTACAAACAGGTGTAATATTATTGAAATAGTGTACTTTTTAAATGTTTTAAGGACAAATTTATACCTATTTGATACTACTGATTCGATCATATTGGTTTAAATGAATAATTAGCCGTCAAAATATCTGTATATATTCAGCAAACCACTACTTCCGTGGTAAGTTAGGTTGCATTGTTAGAAGGAAAAAATCGTGATTTTTAAGTGCCTGTCACTCCTCTACCTCATGTACATTATTATAATTTGTCAATATTGATGGTATCGGAACTAAAATCGGAGCAAAGGTTTTCAATGACCAAAGTTTCGCCTACTTTGAAAATAAAGGTTGGTTTGCAGTTGGCAACCCAGATTAAAGAATGTGTTGAGTATTGCGAACATGTATAGCGTCATCAGATATGGAAACACTTAGCATTGCCACTTTTATGATTGCTCACTTTAGGACGGAGCAGGATTCCGAGAGCAGTTCGACATGCCGCGCGGCGGAGGAGGCTATGACGACATGCCACAGAACCGCGCTTGGGAAGGCCGCCAAATGGACGATTATCCAAACAAACGTCGTCGTTTCTAAACTCATTCAATTTTGAACGGCCATACAACTCGCCTAACAGCGCTTTTGTGCTTCCTCAGTTATTAGGCGGACAATGAAATGTTTATTTATATAAGAGAAAAATTATTCGATTACTATCGTAATCGCCACGGAGTAACGATAAATACCCGATGCATTAGGGATGCAACGATAATTGTTGGGAATTGATCGGATTTGAGGCGGATCTATCTGGTTCTATAATACTCTTCTCTACAGATAATTTATACACGCTTCGATGTCTTATCTGTTATCGTTAAAATGTATCTCGTAAAAAATGTCAATAGACAATTAGACTAGTGTGATCATATAACCAACTCGGTAATTTTTATATGTATAATTTCGAAATCGATATCGTTTCATCCCTGATCGGATTCATTATTCAATTCATTTAGCATAGTTTTTTAATTACAGTAAAATAGATGATAATTATTGAACTGCGCGATGTAGGTAATGTAATATTAATTTAATATTTGATAAAGTGTCAGTTGTATGTAGACGAATTGGTAAATATGATAATTCTCATTGGTGGATGAACCGGAACACATTAACAATTAGTTCCAGAAATGGAATTTTTAATTTATTGGATACCATTAAAGTGGACCATGTCTCACGAACAGCGTACAACAAAAGCAATAAGATACGCTGCGATAGCTTTTGAACAGGATTATTTATTATTGTTTTATTGAACAAAAACTGAAATAAGGAGAGGCCGTTTGGCTATCTTCATTTATGTCACTTTAATATGCACATTGCCGTGGAAATACTGAGTTAAATAATAAGTACTATTAAGTAGAGAAGAACCTCTTATTAGAGCTTCTCTCGCATCGCAAGACAAAAATGTATTTGTTGCGTTGAAATGGAGTTATTTATGTGAAGTAGCTTTGAGATAAAAATTTAACGTCAGTTTTGATTATTTGGGGGAAAATTTGTGACTGATTTATGTCCATATTTTGCTTAGCTCTTGTACTTGGCCTAGCCAGCAGAAACTAGCCAGGGAGGGTAACGCTAGTTTAAATCTCTCGATACTGATACTTTTCAAAATATCTTCTCCATCTATATTATGTCGTGTCGTTCAGGGAAATGGTTGTCGGCTAACTCAACCTTTTAAATAAATACGGCAATAACATAAGGTACATTTAATATTAATCAAAATTCATAATTGCTGTATAATTTTTATAAGAGGAAGATCTTAAGATTTGTATTCTTTTGGTTTTGTCTCGTATCCGTATATTTTATTCATTTATATTCTGATCACAAAGTACTACTTTGATAAATTATAACATAATATTATATAGTAACAAGAACATCTTAAAATCATCGGATTTATACATAATTTTGACGACAGTGAAATTATGAATAACAAGTTTTGCGGGTATTCGCGTTCAATAAAATAAAAAAAACATGAAGTTTTTTTTAATCTTCCGCAAGAACAAACTAATCATATTGTAATTTTATAAAGCACCTTATTAATATAAAAATGTTCCATTACTCTCCTACCATGGGGAAGAAAACTTATATTGACTTTTTAAAATTTAGATTAAGGCCACAATTAATATGTTTTATGCTAAGACAAGTTGTAGATATTAATTTTGAAAAGAATCCTCGGTACAAAAGAAATTATTGTATTAATTGTAGCTTGACATGAGAGATAATGAAAGATCTTTTTTGAGTGCGGTTCTTTTCTTTTCTAGCGTATTAATAGCGTAATTATAATAATTTCTAAATAAATAATATTTATAGTACTACAAATGGACTTTTTTAATATTTATTGTTCCTCTTTGATTTATGAGTGTTTTAAACCGACGTTTGATATTTAATGCTCTTGTCTCGTTGATTTCTCCATTAATTGACGAGTAAAAATCAGACATGATTCGAGTCTTAGTATTTTTAGCGAATCCCTTAGTAAACAGATCATCCGCACTTTAAATAATTAATATAAATGTATGAAAGTTTCGAGTTTCGACCTCCATTATATACAAGTTAAGATCTTTTAAATAAAATGTTTCGAATTGATTTTATGGGGACGGCTTTCTTATTCAAAAAAAAGTGCAGATGCTAAATATCTGATCACTTGCAATCTTGTAAGTATATTACCACTAATATTTTTTTTATGAAAATAAGGAACGAGACGAGCAGGGCGTTCAGCTGATGGTATTTGATACGCCCTGCCCATTACAAAGCAATGCTGCTCAGGATTATTGAAAAACCTAAAAATTGAGACATAAGATGTTAAGTCTCATTTGCTCAGTAATTTCACTAGCTACAGCGCCCTTCAAACTGAAACACAGTAATGTATACACATTACTGCTTCACGGCAGAAATAGGCGCCGTTGTAGTACCCATAATCTAGCCGGCACCCTGTGCAAAGCTTCCACAAAATATCGTTTTGTGGTGCTGTCTTCTCGCCAAACATTGTAATTCTAGGTCAATTGGTCATCCAATTATTTATGATTTACTTGCATTTAATAAAGAAAGTAAATTTGTAGTTAATTAAGAAGATTTCTTTGTTAGGGTTCCCTTAAAGGTAACCAATGCAGTGTTTTTGAGACTCAAAAAAGTGACATTGGTTTTTAATTGAATTTTTTAACTCAATATTGATTTCATTAATACCGCTGAATAAAATTGTAAATATTACTTATAAAACAGCCAATTATTGACAATCTTTTGTGACAACCCTAAACTTGTAGTTTGACCACATTACTGACAAAACAGCCAATTATTGACAATCTTTTGTGACAACCCTAAACTTGGAGTTTGACCACATTACTTATAAAACAGCCAATGTTTGACAATCTTTTGTGACAACCCTAAACTTGGAGTTTTGACCACATTACATAAAAAATATTTTCTTAAAACCAAAGTTTAAAACTTAAAACCAAGCTGAAAGTAATATTTTTGTGGGTGATAAACCTTAGTATAAGGACCAGACATAGGTTCCCCTTCGAGCTAGAAAAACGATAACCCTATTTATTAATTACAAAGACTCCAGTGTCCGTCCGTCGGTTTGTCAATCAGTGAAGTGTCTCAGAAACCGTAATAGATTGCTGTAATTATGCATAGTGTATATTGTCTGTAAATAACAATAAATAAAAAAAAGCAAATTTAAGGAAGTCTTAATCATGTACAGCAGGGGTGCTCAAACGGTCGATCGCGAGTGCTTTTTGAGTCGATCTAGAGAAAAAAACCGGTATAATAAACTAAAATCGATAATTACATATCTTATAAAAAGTATGCTCAGTACATGCAGTGTCACGCCTCAACATCCAAAGTCACTCTTTAGTTAAGCTTACAACTTTAGAACGCGTTTGTTTTGTAAGAACAAATAAACTCGCAATTTTGATTAGTAATTATTATGAGTTTTTTCATTGACATTTAAGAGCAGACCCACACTTACACCTTGACTAAAAAAATGCATATTTTGCGCAAAACTAATATCTGTCTTCGTGACACTCTACCTAGACGACAATCCTTCATCACACATACTTGAAGGCTCTCAGAGCCGATCGATCGTAGTCTACAAATTTTGAGGTAGATCGCCAGCAGTTCAAGCTTGAGCACCCCTGATGTACAGTTTTATTCTTACAAGCGTAGGAAACCATGATTGTATGCGAGTGACTCGTAATTTCACCGGCTCTTCTTACAGTTCCAGCGGACCGTAGACGTAAGTGTTTGATGTTAAATTTTATTTTGATATTGGAGATATCGAATTGAATTTAACGCGTTTCTTTATGGTCTTTACAGACAGACTGACAATAAAGTGATTCTGTGAGGGTTCCTTTTCTTTAAGAGATATGCAACTAATGGAAAAATGATATTAGTTATCATAAAATTATTAGATTTTTTAACCTTGCTTACGAATACAGCCTTTATTAAGACTTTTTAAAATTAATTAATGATTTTTTTTAAATAAATTGTATTTTTTTAGGAAGTAATAATTTTTTGTAAAGTGCAGAGATAAAAATACAAATTAAACTATTTGAAAAGCGACTTCATTGGTCAGAGCGAGATTGACTTAAATTATGACAAGTCAATATTCAAACAAACTCTTGTTGTTGTCAACTATGATGCATGTGCCTTCTATGTTACCTCCGTTCGTTGTGTACGCAGAATAAAGTTTCATATATTATATTTGTATAAATAAGGGAACGAATTTTATAATAATGATTTGTTCATGTATCTCGCTCTGCATGTGTTTGGTTCACACATTCTTTTGCTATTTTTGTTTGAGGTAAATTATACGCCAATCTTTATCACCATTTAGATTTTCACATCGTGGAGGATAGCGTTTGTTTCCTAGACGTGCAGTAGTATATTCCCTTCATTTGAGCAGTGTCCACGTTTCTATTGAAAAAAAGAAACAAGTTTGTATAATTATTTTTATCATGCAATGGATGAAAAATGGATTCTGAAAAGGTAATTTATTTCTGCAGTTACTGGATGATATCCCAATCAAATGTATGAGTATAATTTTTTTTGGATACGTGTATATTTAAACTCTTGAGACCCGAGTTTAAATACACATTATTATGATATTCTTTCCATAAGAACTATGTGGTATGCTTATGTCACCACACTTTATTTGACTCAAAATACCCTAAACTGTGTTTTAAGTTGTGGGTATACCATACCTCTTGCCAAACTTCTAGTACGCTCGATGTCGCTGCGAATTGCTTGCGCACTAACAAAAATATTCCTTCGGTAAATGTAATGTCGAAGTGGAGTAGTTGGTGCTGTTGAAGAACTGAATTATTTACACATAATTATAATATAAATAAATAATAATTATTTTCTCTAAATTAATTTAAAAATTGTGATTGGGTCTCGTATAGGACCCAGAAGGAAACTTGTCTGTTTTCAAGAATGATATATTTTTATCCTGATATTTTTATTAATATTTACAAACTTAATAAATTCATTTCAATTGTCGATTCGGTTTCGTTGAGCTTAGTGTTATGCATTACTTATACATATTATATTACCTGTATGATATATTTATATACAAATGTACACAATGATTCTTTTGATACATTCTCTTGGAAATTGGGCAATAAATCCATGGGTACTGACCGATAAGAAGGATGGTACCACTAAACTCCAAATATATGGACGTAACTTATAAATCTAAAGGTAATTTTCTATTTATCACGTTTTTGGGTATTTGACTAATTTTTTTATTATAAACTAACATTAACATAATAATGGACAATTAAAAGAGATGTGTGACTAGATTTAGCAGACTCTTCTACTCAGAGTTCAATAAACCTTGATGACTTAATAAACAATTTGTCATTTTCGGATCCCTTAAATAATGCTATAAGAGCACACTTCTGATCTCAGACTAAATAAAAAAATATAAGACTGAAATACAAACTGAAACATCTACGAAGCAAAAATAAATTGGACATGCGCTGAGCATATCTTATTGTGTTAAAACGATGGCGCACTTTAAGAACACCTTTATTATAATCATTATCATCAACATGTTTTTTCCAGGACCTTTACTAAGACGATGCAGCAATGTTTTTTGTATCCTACCAAATAAACAGAATCCTTGTATTGGTGATCATCTGTCAATGTTTTTTACACACTAGGTAGGTATTAGACCCTTCCAGGAAGTTCAGCTCGACTATTTCTTAAAGACGACTATATTGTACCATCCATCGTAAATATTTAATGAAGCTACCGACGAAGATTTAAGGGTTTCCTGGTTTGGGGGGTTTGTTCCTATTACATAGAATGCTAGTATGCTTTCTCCTTATTATTAGAAATTAGTTGTGAGGTCTGCCTTATCTTAACTCACATACAGACAAAATAGTATATTATCAAATATAGTATATGAGCTATGTTGTACATTGTACACGAGGGTGTAATCAGACAGTAGTAATCGAGTGAGTAAGTTGCTCACGAGTTTCATACGCACTTCTTCAACACACTTGCGAGCAAAAAATAAAAATGTATTGCATACATTTTTAAACTAGCGTAAGCAGTTAAGTACCTACTTTTCTCAAAATTTTGAAGATATTATTAAGCATTTTGTGCTGCGTTTAGTATTTCTGGCGGGGCTATTAAATCTATCAATTGATCATCTTTTGTACTAAAACGACATTTTTACAATAATTATTTACCGCACAGAAATAAATGCGATACAAACAAAATATGAAATTTATGGGAAATAGCACGAAAGTTTTTTTTTGCACGGTAAGGTGATTGATTACATATAGCCATACAGCATACTTCAAAATTATAATTTAAGCATTATTTATGTTATTATAATTGTGAATTTAAATGTTTTTTTCGTCTTAATTGGGGACACATTTATTCAAAAAATGAATATGGATTTTCAGCGGAATAAACCTATTTCTTGATACATTAAAAACTGTATTACCCGGTTAAATTGAAAATGCTCTGTTTACTCTCATATAATTTGCAGTTAGGTACTAACTTTGTAGGGATAATTCTATTATGCACTAGTGTGTAATAGTTTGGGACGGCCCTAAGAACGATGTAAAAGAGATGAGCCTTATTACATCGTTCTTAGGGCCAGTGCCTTACGAGCAAGTAAGTGTGTTGAAAATACATTTTTATACTAAGTCTATATTATCTATATTTGGTGTTCGGTGTGGTAGATCTCATTTTAAAGAGTCCACCTGTTATATTTATTTTCAAGATTTTCTCGAAATAATACTTAAATATTTAACCCCTGTAAATATCTGCGTGTGTCTTAATATTATAATTCTTCGGACATGTTTAAAAATTCTTAAATAGTATGAAATGCTCATGTTACTTGTCTTTCCTGTGGGCTATGGACCATACACTAGTATCACTTTCAGCCATTTGACAGCGTGCAACAGAAAGCTGCTTCAATGTTCGGGGGTCAAGTAACTAATTTAGCCCTGATTCCTGCCGCTAACAATTGAATCTACATGCTTAGCGTTACTCCATAGCAGTCTTACAAAGAATTTTGTACCACTAACAACCGAAATAAAAATGAACTTTCTGTATCGGTGTTTCCATGTCGTTGGTACACCTTCGCCCTTTTTCTTCATATGCCTTTCATCGATAGCACCACTGTTCATTGTGTCCTCTGGCGCTGCTGTACAAGAGCGGCGGTGATCACTTATCACCAGGTGACCTGTACGCACATTTGTTCACTAAATCTCACTGAATTAATATTTAATAAATGTAAAAATGGGGCGTTTAATAATTGGGTTAATGTGTAAATCTATTATGTACTTGCTAAAACACTTGTCAAGCAAGTCACACGTCACCTTTTAAATGTTAAAGATAAAGGTGTTGGGAAAAAAGCATCAATATTCTTTATGTTCAGTGTATTAATTAAGTAATTACTTAAAATTGTGCTTTGAAAAATATTGTTGCTTATGGTAAATTGAGTTGTCCATGTGTACAGTATTGAGTGATTGTATTGAGACTATTCATTAGTTCACAATTATTAGGTGCTATGAATCTTTCTTTGCATAGCGGTACTTAAACCTAATTTTTGTCTTTTATAGTCCTCATAAATATTGTTACAAAGAATTTTGTTTTTAATTTTTTTTTGCATGAATGATTCAAAGATGCATTTCTAGAAACGAACTTGTTCCGAAATACTATAGTATTTACTAACATAGGTATAAGATCTATCTTCTACTTTTTCACATAACATTTTGAATTTATAATATAATACAAAAATATCCTGCTGATTTTATTGACACTCTTTACATGAATTGTCTAGCAACAGTTTAGTCATAGTCTGCTAAGGGTTCCAAAAAAGAATTATTTAATAGAATTAATTAACTTTCATAAATATATATTATTCAAACATCCATGACTCGGGAAATAAGCCTGGTGAATGTTTATTTTCCGTAGAACACTCAAAGGCCTAGATGACGACCAGTACTCAACCCTGGTCAGGTTCGAAAAGGCCTGTGCTGATGTTTTAATACATTTTTCGCGAAGATATATGGCTCTGTTGCCCTTTGATAGCTAACACCTCCACCACAAAAGCCTGATAATAGCACTTACTCAACCCTGGTCAGGTTCGAAAAGGCCTGTGCTGATGTTTTAATACATTTTTCGCGAAGATATATGGCTCTGTTGCCCTTTGATAGCTAACACCTCCACCACAAAAGCCTGATAATAGCACTTACTACTATCCTGACTTATTCAGAAGAGATTTGAGCAAAAACTCGCTCATTCTGCTTGTAATGTATTGCTCGATTTTAAAATTTGACTTCTTTGTAAATCACAAAACTGTGCCTCCCTTTGCTGTAAGAAGTTTACATTTTACAATCATAAGGATGACGCAATCTCAGCACCTTGCACGACTGCTTGTATTGTAATTTGGGTCTTATACTTATATTATTTAAGCTTTTTAACTCGCTAAACACAATTTCTATATTTATTTTATTTATTAATCATTCTTATTGCATACTTTTTACTAAAACTAATAAGCACTACTTAAGTTTAATTTTGTAGATTATTCTAATTTGCTATATGTAAACTTAAATGCATTAATTTCTCAATGGGAAAGTTGACTTCATAATATGTTTGCAAGTAAGTATGGAGCACGAGGTTTGTTTGTTTCTAGGTTCTCGATTACCCGATATCTTAAAACTTTTATTAATATTTAATATGTAGCTGCCTTGATTAATGCGCACTCAATTGCTTAGTTGATGTCCAAATGGAATGTAATAATAGGTAACGTAAATGGTGAAATATATATTTGAATGTAAGTATGGCGGTGTGTCGGCTGCCACAATATCAGCAATTAGTAAATTTAAAATATATGCTATTACATTTGAGGACGAAAATCGAGTGGAAATTTAAGCTGGTATTTCATTAAATATAATATTAAATCAAAGGAACAGGCGTCCCCAGATAGAATGAGGTTGTTTGTGATCAACTTGATCAATCTTAGAATGCTCCTTTTTGCCTCAGGTTACAGATACGTACATAATAAATAGATATCTGAAATTCATATTGACGAGCATCGCTTAATCCGAATGGTTCTTGGTGTTCAAAAGGGATGCTGAGCGTTCTGTGTCTCATAAAATTAAAGTAAATAAAAATCAAGTTGTTGAATTCCAAAGTTCTAGACAGTCGTGAATTTAAAAGTTTATTTTACAAAAAATAACTCTCGCAAACTTCTAGTTCGCTCCGATATTGGTGCGAATAGTTGAGCAGTAGGGTAGGGTAATAGGTGGGTCTCTGAAGAGCGAATGGTGGAATGTAGGCGCAGACAAGTGCAACTAGCAGCTTCAGACGAGGAGTATATAGCTATTTTATAAGTAGGTTCCAGAACCCTTCGTGCACGGGTCTTATTGTGTGCGAAGGTCACAAGACTTATCTTTGTAGTCCCTATATTTAAAGCAAGCAAGGGAAGCACTAAAAGATTGTGTTAGAAACATGATGGGTTTGTGAATTTCCGGATAATGACCGAGTTTATTTGATTGTGACATGTGACAGGCGGCCTTTCAACTGAAATCGTAAGAACCCGCTTGTTTTTAAAGAATATCGTGTCAACTGTTTTAAGAAAAGGTATCTCTGTCTCTTAATAATATCAACTGATTTTGTGATGATTGTGTATTCGTTTCAGTGACACTTATTCAGCACCCTAATTAATATTCTACCTGCCAGCCGCAACGCATGATATTAACACTTTGTACGTGTCCAAATAGACTGACAATAGAAGTTGCAAATATGTTTTTGTAAATAAATGTGTCATTATAAGTTCTGGAGGCACGGCAGTGGCTCTGCCAAGTCGAGCCGAAACAAGCGGCACGGCTGTATCATCCTTTTCTCGAAGCAGTTCAGGCCATTTTCGACCCCCTATAACTGCGTTGATGATAAAACTAGAAGCCTCAATTTTTTGTAACCATGCAGGCATTGTAGAAACACGGTTTCTTACAAATTTTATTCAGTTTGAACCAGTAGTTTAAGAATAACAACTTGTCAAAGTTTCTAAATTTGATAATCACTGACAGACTGGCCGATCATCAAAACTAAGGCACTTCTAGCAGACATAGGAGCTTCAAATTTAAAATACAATTTTGGCCTTACAAATAAACTTGGTATAAAGTTATAACTGATGATAAACAAAGAAAATCCAAAATGTTTACATTATCGTTGCCAACACTGTCAATACAATGATAATTCTGAAGTTTTCCTAACGACAAGCTGCCTTGCAAATAAACGCGGTAAACGTTATACGTACGAACAAACCATTCGTAAGCAAAATGTCTATTTGTAAACATTTTACATATTCTTGGTTTATGTTTAGTTATTACTTTACGCCAATTTTATTTGTAAGGCCGTTTGTGTTTAGTGTATATCAAGGGAAAAACCTAAACATTTTGCAATTTCGGTCCAGTTTTCTAGATACACCAACAGTATAAACAACTTTGTAATCCTATAAAATATAGAAATTAAAGTTATTTATGCAGTTGGTTTTTGTGTGGCCAAGGTAACGCGTGACACTTAGTTACTAGTCGGCGGCTTACATCTAATCTAAATACATCTAATGTCGACTTATTTCTTTGACTTCGAAGTATTAAAGCGCAGGAATCTCAATTTGTGAATACAATAGACTATTGTAAAAAATTGTAACATCAAAGTCTCCGAGAAAAGCCCATTGCGACAGGCTTTGAGAAAAACTGTAGCTGACAAGAAATACTACAGGAAAAGTAAAAGAAGAAGACTTATCTACAAAAACAAGAAAAAGCTCATAAGACAGAAAATCCATGGTTGGTATTCAAAAAGTAAAAAGTACCGGAGAGGAAAAAAAGTAGTAGATATCTACAAAAAGAACTGAGATAGCATGAAAAATATAACATGTAAAAAAACCAAGTCTTTATACCAAGTCGGTCAATTTATTCAGTCCCAACTTAACGGTCCTTCTGTCACCTGTAATAACCTAACCTAACAACATCTTATAGTGACCATATCAATATTAGAAATCTTTTATGTTTAAAAAAAAAATAGATTGACTTGGCCATCGCAATAAATAATCTAATTTATTGTAATACGTATAACTTGTGAAATACACTGTATTTTAATCTAAAAAAAGATACATTGTGTTTTCATGCGAGGGCCAAGTTAATATATTTATTTAAAACATAAAGGATTTTTAATATTATATGGTCACTGTAAGATGTTGGTAGGTTAGCTATTTACGTAATAACTTAAGACAGAAGGACCTTTATGTAGAAACTGAATAAATTGACCGACTTGTTATGTACGTGGATATAGAATAGAAGAACTGAGTTGCGAGACTCGGTTTTTTTTATAAATTATGTTGTTGATGGCATTAAGCTGTCCAAAAACAGTACTTCTTCAGGATTAGTTCAGGTCAGCCATACATCGGAAACATAGAAGATTTAACCATGAAAAATGTTCATACATTCATGGTGCGCATTATGGCATAGATTGTATGCGGTTCACTGTAGCGAAATATTCGCTAAGAGTCAGTGCAGTTTTTTCGACACTGATACTTGGAGATACTTGTAATAGACTAAGCACTCCGCAGGCTGCAGAAAATATTGGGTTTGTAAGCAAAGGGTGCTTACGTACAACTAACAAACAAAGAAAAATACACACATAACATACGCCTATATTACGTAGTGAAAAAGACGGAATAATTGGGTAACAAGTGTAAATATGAAAGACGGGATTTTATAAAAAATTTCCAATTTCCTATTAGATAAATTTCGGCAGATTTGGTTACGAATTACAATAGCAGTTGCTATAAACATGGCATTGATATAAACACCGATATTGGTGTAGTTAGTAGTCATATTAATTGTTGTGACAAACTAATTCCATAAAAATAAATTAGCTTTTGATTCCACGCTAAATGAAATATCATTGCACCGAGGTGTGCTTTGAACCAGTACCCTTGTTATATGGACATTTATAATCCGCTAGTATGCAAGGTAAGTTGTCGGGGACTCAGTGCTCTGTGAACGGCTGGATCACTTGGCGTTGCGTAGAGACGTCGCTTCATTGTGTGTCATCTACCGCATTTATCACGGGGAGTGTTCCGAAGAGCTGTTTCACCAGATTCCTGCCGCCGATTCCATTGGTGTTGCAAGAAAATGTGGGTGGTGGTGATCACCTAACACCTGGTACACCACTTAGGACCCGCACGCTCCTTTGTCGTCTTTTTTCATAAACAAAATCTGAAAGTAATTTTAGAAGCTATATTTCTTATGAGGAGTTTGGGGAACGATTCGAACGACATTAATTTTTTTTCTTATGCTGCGGCCAAATTATCTTATAAGGCGAAGTTTTGCAGTATCTAGACTGTGTGTAAACAAGCAATTCATCGTATAATGATACGATGAATTGCTTGTTTACTTTTTTACATAAATGTATGTAAAAAAGTTTTGATATTATTATTGTTTTGCTATGCCAACAACGGATAACTTAATACGTACTAACATAAGTACACACACACTTTAAATGGTAAGCCTTCTGCACGAACAACACGAATTAAATGACACCATAAAATACCATTTTATGGGCGGTAGTTAACACTTACAGGTAATTAGTACAGTTGAAACTCGATTAACCGAACCAATGGTTGCTGTGAGAATAATCGAAAAGCTAGAAAACCGAATGTATGTAGAAAATTGGGATTTGTGCATATTATGTAGTAAAAATAATGTTTCTTAAATACAGCTAATACATATCATGAAAAATCAATGTCTATTAAGAAATTATTTAGACATACATTTTCCAACATACAAATTCATATATTCTTACATTACATACCTACATACTGAATTATGTAGCCTTAATCATAAAATAAAACTTTGGTGATTGGCATTTATTATGAAATGATATAATAAGTCTAATTTCGTTTAAAATATTTGGTAATTGTCATTTGACTTACGACACTTCAGCTGTAGTAAACTTACAGTTATAGGTATCACTGTTTGTTTTTCAAACCACTTGAGAGCTGTTTCCCAGGTGAAGAGATTCATCATAAGATGCTTCATCATCATTTTACATGCATATCAAGCGGGTTAATGTCATTTCTGACATATATTCGCATAAATTCAACTTGTAGGTATGCAATTGGTCGCGGTTGGTATTCCGGATAATCGCGAATCCGTATAACTGAGGGCCGGGTCGAGTGTCTACTGTATTTGCCCTCTTAATCTGGAAAATATATGAGTTGAGGTACATAAATCAAGGATATCTAGAAGTACGTTATAGTTATTTATGCAACTGTTGTGTAATGAGGGGTATTAAAACACGAATGTGGGTTTATCACACGAGGCGAAGCCGAATGTGATAATAGTATCACATGAGTGTTTTAATACCTAATTATTATCTACAGTTGCATACAAGACTTTATCTACACCCATAATATGAATCCTCTAAAATATTCTGACACAGTTAGCTTACTGCTAACATTAAAACAGCCAGTTCTAATAGTAACCTTATATCATCCATTACTGATTATATACAAATAAATTAAGTATTAACGAAAGAATTATTTATTTTAGTAGTAATTTACATTTTGTATAGTGCAATTATTAAAATTCACTTGAATATTATGTTCTTTTGCAGCGTTTAAAATATCTGGCGGTGTGCTGTCAAAACTTGAATCGCTAATTTTTTCAAGAAAAATGGCGGGGTTTCGAATAACCTACTTTTTTTTACGGCGCGTTCTAGTAGTGCGGAACGCGCGTAAACGAAAATGTTATTTTTTTTAAATTCATACTGATACCACGCATCGAGCAATAAGAATGTGGCTGTTTGTTGAAACTCTTTGCGCATGAAGGGATCGAAAAAAAACCAAGGAGTGTTGTTATGAAATTCAGTACAACATTACAACACTCGTTTGGATGATGTAATAATGTATGTAACAGATATGTTTTATTTAATAACCGGGGTTGAAGCACAGTAATTCAAGGCGTACCACGGGGTAGGCTGAAATTATTACACATATGCAATACATGTCGAACAAGAAAGCTAGATCGTGTAATAATAATAAGCAGTAACAATTTATTCAAACCTAAGTTATTTGATATGTAGTTTTGTCTCTTTTTTATGACATATTACATTATTTTCTTTGCGTCTCTGAAAACCTCCGAATTTTCTTGAATCCAGGATCCGAGGTGTAATGAATACTCTTGAGGTTTCCTTTGAAAAGAACAAAAAAATAGGTACGAATTAGGGGGAGTAAGAAGGATACGGAATCGATCCAAAATTCGAGAATACGCGAGGAAAAAACAAGGAGTAAAAACGATTGTCGTGCGTAATGTTTGGAGATTATTATCTTGTTTGATTGCGTTTACATGCCTTGGATATTTCAATGGATAGTCTTGTTGTATATTATGGTTTTTCCGGTTATTTAGGATAAAATGAGAGAAATTATCGATAAGTTTGCGATGCTTATCTCTGGTGACAGTGGATCGGATGTCCGCTGCGTATTTCATAAACAGTTATGGCTAATATCCAGGCTCTTGCAACTTGCGAATGAAATGAATTATAGTACCCATCAAATTGAGTTATAATACAGAATAGTTTAGGTTCAAACTAGATTACAAAGCAACGCTTTCCAAATAACAATAGTAATAATATCAACAGCATCTTAACCCAACGATGTATTTGAGTGGGAGTCACTTTTACGTAGTTAAAATATTAGATTTCAACAAGCTGTTTGAAGAACTAGACCATGCTCTCAGAACTATATTTTTCGCTGCTAAAATGGGATTGCCATCAGGCGCGCTTCTTTATCATTTCGCGTTATATGCATGTGTGCATTTCTTTTGAGCTTACCCCGGTAGATCATTTAAAGGTGTACTTTATATGAAAGAAATAACAGATAAACTTTTCGAGTTCAAGTAGGCTATAGCTTCACCTTCCAAACAAGCTGTCATGGTTATGCAGCGCAATAGGCAATTCTTCATATCTAGAAGAAACAATAATAAGTAAATCAAACCGAGGTGCGTGCTTAAATTACACATGACTCTATTTCGCAAAGTTTTTGGACTATAATTTCAAGATTCTGCAATTCGTAATAACGTACATGTTCCACTCTCAAATAATAATAGTCGTTATAAAATATCAGCAGGAAATTTATGCGACTGTATTATTTGACCTAGATCCCGCAACTTATTTGTCAGATGAGTCCTGTGTATTGTTTGTTTTGTGTGTAGTAAAGATATAATTTTCCAAGAATTCAATCCACCTCGAATACACCATGTTATGAAGCTATAATTGACGCACGTTCACTTCTACGTCAAAGAAGTAAAAATGATGGCTTGAAATGATGCAAATGCAACAGACTTTTTTATGGTCTGTCAGCTGGCTAATTTGAAGGAAATGCCCTAGTTGGTATCACTAACAGTGGATAACAACTTGCTCTATGGGGTGGGGTTTTGATAGATTTGAATGACATTATTTTTGTTTCAATATCATTTTTTTTTTAAATTTTACTGTAGATGTTCCTTTCACTGATCGTAGTTCAGACTCCATACAATCACGAGCACCCTCAAAGAAAATTGCGATATGGTCATAGAAACCTTACCTTATAAATCACTACTTTCATACCACCCATTTGGAATGCTTAAATGTATTGGAAAGCACAACCCTGCTTTAAAACTTAAGACTCGGGAGGAGCACACCAATATAAACTTGGATATATTAGGGTTATCATCACGTGATCGGAGTTGTATCGACACAAGATTGCGGCATAGTCGTTTTGTGATGCATTACGACTTCTATCAAATTTTCATTCCTTTGGGCAGATGATGTCCATCAGGTGGACCTCCATCCATCACTTATTCCATTAAAATGGCCACCTTTTCCAATCGACTGTGCACAAGAAAAGCCGTTTGAATTTTCAAGTTAGCAGGGTTCTACGACAGCTACAAATTCTGGCATTGCTTCTTCTTCACGTCTATTCTTTTTACTCTTTAATATCTGAGTGAACCATAAACTCTTGTGATGATTGTGTTTTTTACAACCACCATCACCGACTCACTACCACAACCATTGCAACAAACTTAAACATAATTCTCACAAATGCCTACGTTAGCCTTGCAGCTATTCATGCACTTCTCATATTATTGCGTTCAACACAGTTTAAATGCCTGTAATGAATTTAACTGTCTTGGTAGTTATCGGCGGCAGTTATCATTGGCATCAGATTATATTCAAAACAACAATATTCTTGAATGTGATACAACTGTACTGTGAATTTTTCTGTTACTACCCTCCGCACTTATATTGTGTCGCTTTAAAGTCGATATATTTTTGGTGCATCAAATGTGCAATTATAGTGAAATCATTCATTACGTAACAACTGAAGGATTACCAGAAGCACCATTCCTATACTTCGATGATGTCAATAGCCATTATCAGTTTTAATGTCTTCTATTTTGGCAGTATTCTTCTGTACCATACATCCTGGTTGATTAAAAACTATCTAGATTTTAATATCTTACCAGATTTGTGTTGTTCCAAACTTTTTACTGATATTAATAGTCTGCTACGTTTTATAATTTCATATTATCATGATTTCGAACGAAGTTTGTGGCTTCTATTGCAAAATATTTTTCTAGACTTACCAGTCTCTAATCCGAGTTATACTTTTTACACATTCTATTATAAAAAAAATTATAGCGAGATGCTGATATTGTAGCGTGCTGCAGGAGAAATCAAATATCGATTTTAAGAAGATGTCTTCAAACAAACGTTTAAACTTAAGGACTCCTGATATTTGCTACTGTGGGAGAACTTTTGATAAAGGTACTTCGTGGTAAGTTGACTATAAAAACCAGATGTTTATTAACAGCAATTAACTACAGTATAGATTAATCGAAGTAATAATATCGTATATATGCAATAAATACATCACTAGAGATTTGTAAAGTGCATTAGACATGCAATTATTTTTAATTCACCATTATTGGTTTTTTAATCTAATGTGAATTTTTCGAATGTATCTCAATGATGGTACAAATGCACCAAAATGATTCAATATTATAATTTTAGAAATGATACGGATTTATACACTGCATGCGGCGATTTATTATAAACAACCGTACTTTATAAATAGTAATTAATATTGAATCCTTGAAGACTTCTAGAATATGAATGATTATCTTATGATGGATATCGATAGATTATATAGATAAATAACTACGTTATTCCTTTATAGGTATCTATGAAATTTAAAAAGAAAACATCGTCATCATGTTACCATAATTCTACGCTTGTTATCATTATATGTAATTTCTTATAATCTTACGAATGTAACACCTATCATAAACCAAACAAGAAAATCAGTAATGGATTTTGTTAATCTTTACAAAATATGAATATACGAATCAATGGATTTCAACAAAATACTTCTATGATTTGCTTATCTGTTATATTAATACAAATATTACATAATACCTATATACAGCATAAGGTCTGTACCTAATTTTAAAAAACATATAGGAATCATGCTTCTTAAATAAAAGTAAAATAAGTCAAGAATGATTTTTCCTTTTAAAAATGCAGCTTATTGACTATAGATTTGTTATAACTTTAGATATGTTGTTAATGAAATCGCTTTAATATTTTTTATGATTTCCAGGTCTCCGTTTTCAGTTAGTGGTGACTGCGCTCAATTTTAATAGGTAAATATGTAATTTATTTATTTTAACTGTATTCGTTCTATATCCTGTTTCTATTTTATAAAATATGAATGAATAGAAATTCAATTATTTTTGCCCCATCATTTAGTTGAGAGTTAGCTACTGGGCATCGTTTTTGGTGAGGATACAGTCATCTTTTTGTCATGGGTTGAAATAACAGCAACAGCACGCTCCTTTAAAGCTTTTCATTTTGTAATATAACTTGTCATTAAAACATTTAATTTCCAAATATGTATACTTTTGGAATCCTTTTTACTTCAACAAAAGCACTAAAACCACAGCTTTGGAAACAAAATTCTGCTCTGAGAGACGAAACGGCGTATGAAACTCTGTCAGTATTATGTTTTTTGGGCTCTTTTAAAAATACAATATATAGAATATTGTAATACATCATTGCTTTTATTAATCAAGTCGTCAGCTGCACAATCGATTAGACACTACCTGAGTATCAGATCAGATTTAAAGCAAAGCTTAAACCGTTTTTAAAATGTTAACATCTGAACAGCAGTTGAGACCTCATTATAAAAGGTATATACCTACCCTTAAAGTTTTTATGTGTATAGTAGAAGCCTTTTGATAAAATAAATTGTTCTAAGCCGTCAAAAAGCCTTCTATTGTCCTGAAAACGGCCTCAAAACATGTAAATATGTATAACGTAATTTGTGTTTAATATGGTCGAACATAGGCAGTCAAAAAGATCGGAGTTTCTTATTTTCGGAACATAATAATTATTTTTTTTATTAATTCGTATGAAGTATTATAGTAGGTACTTACATAAATTTACCGTATATTTTATACCGCCAGTCGAACCTAAAGTCAAGTCGGTACGGTTCAATTGAATTAATTGATGTGTATAGAGTAATTAATTATAAAAACAGCCTATGATTATGACAATTTGTATAGAACCTCTTACAGCTGTTAGTAACAAGCAATTCTTTATTCATGGTGTTGTTACTATGAAAAACTTATATTTAGACTATTTTACTTCAAAATATCGGCACACAAGTAGGAATTTTAATACATTGTTCATTATGTGAGTAAATTTTGTATTTGTTTGCAGTGAGGAAGCCCTAGTTGTGGCGGCGATCATCTACGTGTTCATCTACGTTTACGGTGTGTATTATTCATTTTGTTGAACTTCATTGCGCGCTGCTTCAGGCACTGACAAATATGTATATGTAACAAACTTGCTAAGACCGGACCAGAATATTACACAAATAAAATTTGAAAACAAAATTTTATGAACAATGCGGGACTCGAACCCCGCGACCTTTCGACAACTTCTTTTACCAACTGAGCCAACCGTTCGTAGTGACGTATCGCTGATAAAATCTTGTATGCTTTGTAGTTGATAACCTGGTCAACCCCAATATTTACCCTATTTTATTTTAATTATGGGTCACAAATCGGAATAAAAGCTATCCTTATCTCTTAAGTTGGACTAAACTGCACTCCATAAAGTAATCCCCATTAAAATCCGTTCATTAGTTTAGGAGTTCACTGGAAACCAACATCAGGACACTGGATTTATATGTATAAAGATTAGGAATAACCTAACCTTCGAGAGAGTTCAAGCAATAAGTTCGAAAGTAAAATTGGATATTTTTTTAAGCTGTTACTTGTTGCAAGAGACCCACAAAGTACATAACTCAAATTACGTCTTATTTTCATCGGAATATGTGGAATGCATCAGTATTATTCGGAATATTAATTTGTCAGTGTACGAAGCAATTGTGTCATTTTATTTGTAGAATTAATTTAAAATGATGATTTATCTTTTTTGTCTTCTTTTCCCGTCGGATAAATGATGACGTACAATTTGATTGAATCTGATGTTTTAAATAGTTGTATGAAAAAGTTGGTATTTCGTTTTGAAAAGTAAAGTTATGTTTTTTAAAGTATTTATAACAATTTGTATTCGAAGCTTAGATCGAGATGAATAACTGTCCTTTATTCATAGGCTTTTCCGCGTTTTTTACGTTAGGGCTTCGTTAATAATTTACAAAGCAGGATGGGTATACTTGCTTTATTTTTAAATTTAGTTTACTCTTGGAAGTATTTTTTTCTTTTATACAGTTTTCTCATACAACTATTAGTTTAAAATAGTTTTGGCTATGTAGTACAAATGACGTATATACAAAATACTTAGTTATTATTACAGTTTCAGGAGCTGGGAGAAGATTGGGCATCGTGAATGAAAAATATTACAAGAAATTTAAAAAATTTTACTGTACGAATTCTCCAGCTTAATAGTAAAATTAGAATACTTAGAATTTCCTTTTCATATATTTCATATTTTTTATCTATATAGCATAATTTAATAAGCGAAATAATGTGAAACACACAAAGCAAAATAAGTATATTAAGTACGTAATTATTTCTAGACATAATAAATAGTTTAATACTTTTATACTATTCTTACAGTTGATTTTGTCGTGAACCATTATATTAATATATTTTTTTTACATATTACACAACATGCAAAAAATATTTTAAATTTCATGTAATTTGGAAGCATAGCAGCCTGTGATAAATAAGGATATTCTTTCTATTATGGTAAGTGGAAATGAAAATAAAGCCTTATAATCTATGTCCAGTGTCCAGATTAAATATTAACAAAATTGTTGAGTCATTGGCGTAATACTACAACAGATATACGCCATTTCAATAATAGCAAAGATAGTTGAGATGGTGAACCTTATTCGTTCATATTTTGTTAGACTTAAATGATGAATTTATATTTTTTGTCTTCTTTTCCCGTCTGATGCATAATGATGCACCATAAACTAAAATAATCTGATGCCTCAAATACTGTAAAATTGTCTCTGAATGTAAAATTGAACCTTAAAATAGTAATTTATTTGTTTCAGGTAACATATTGACTGTAAAGCGGTTTTCCATTATTGTAAGACAGTTATGGTGTCGGTTTTGTACGTTCATAGTTAAGTTAGTTGAATTATTGTTTTTAATATTGAGTTCCTATTTTAAATACATGTTTCTTTTTTAATAAATTTTCTAGAATGTTTGCACATTTTCTTTTATTTCTTACTATATAAGTGTGTTATTTACGTTAATTATATTATTATCATTTTCTCTTGAGTGCTAAACTCATTGGATAGTACATAAATGGGACACTTATGTCATGTTTTCAGACATTACTGTTAACCGTATGTGGAATGATTACACAAATAGTGGGTCAACTCCTTTATTATGAAGCTTAAAACATAAAACGCTATCTCGATAATATCATAGTCGTGTTGTGGCGCGTGAACATCAAACGCTTGCAATCGATTTCGTGTATGTGACACGCTTAAATTAAAGGATCAATACGGATAAATACGATCGTAGATGGTGCGAGACGCCGTTCTACCACAGTAACGCTACCCATCGTTGCTCGGTCTAGTGGCATTGGTTAAGCTTATGGAATAAAATAGAAATGTGTTTATTTACCATAGGGTGACAATAACATAACATATTGCAACATCACTTGGTAAACATCATGAAACTATATTAGTAAAGGGGGTATGGAGGAGAAGATCCGATAAACTCGCAGCCCGTCATTTAAAGAATATAAAAAATTGCCTTACTGGCCACCAAATAACTACTCATCTATAAGGCCGAAAAATCTGTGATTCGCCTGGTTATGTAACTTGCTAGTGACTATGATGAGGTGATCACCTAAGTGATACTAATATCAGGAATTTCGAAGGTATTTGATATTTACGTTCTCATATAAAAAGAAAGTGTACCTACAGTATTTGCAAGAGGCTCACGGGATGGGGAGAGGTGAGGCAACCGCCCATGGACATCCGCAACAACAGGTGTGTCAAGAAATGCGTTGCCGGCCTTTAAGGTGGGAGTATGCTTTTTTCTTGAAGGTCCCTAAGTCGTATCTGTTCGGGAAGACCGCTGCTGGTAGTTGATTCCACAAAGTGGTTGTGCGAGGTAAGAAATTTCAAATACGCTACTACTCTACGCTGAAATATTCTTTTATCATCTGGATGCATCTATGAATAATAATAAAACAAGCTGCAAGTAACTACATACGCCGTAGTAACTAGTAGTTATTTTACCGACATACGCCTTCGAATAGGCAACTAGCAAAAGTTATTGAATAAGCGTCACTGGGTGTACATTAGTCGCACAACAAACAACCGTTGCGGTCGAAGTGATCTTGAGTGGGGACTACGAGAGGAGCGACGATATACGCAGAGTAAGCTTAGAGCAAGTCGGAGCCGAAGATAGATTTCAGAGCGATGCATTGGGAGAGACCTATGTCTAGTAGTGGACTTATATAGGTGATAATGATTATAACTGTAATGCAAATCATGATGTAAATGTACAGATAATAATAAAGCCATTTAATTCCGAACTAAAAAACATTTAACATTTGAACTACCAATAATCTTAAGCTAAAAAGTATAAACTACAAAATGTCTCTCAGTTCGGCGTGCCGATTGGCAAAGGCCTCCTCCAACGATTTCCACTCTTTTCTGTTTTGGGCAGCTCTTCTCCAGTTAGGTCCTGCTGTCAATTTTATTTCATCTTCCCACCTTGTTGTCTTCCTCGTTTTCTTTTGCCATCTCTTGGGTACCATTCGGAAATTTGCTCCATTTCCCCACTTTATCTCGCATCATGTGCCCTGCCCATCTCCACTTTTGTTGGTCGATTCGTTTGAGTACGTCGGTAAGTTTCGTAATTTTCCTTAGGTCAGTGTACCTTATCCTGCAGTTTATAACCGGCCATACTCCTCTCCATTGATCTCTGTGTAACGGCAAGTTTCTCTCTCATTGTTTGGTTAGGGTCCAAGTTTCGCAGCCATATGTTAGGCAAGGTAATATGCAGGTATTGAAACTTCTCGTTTTTATATACATACTTAAGTCTTTTGACTTCATAATTTCTTTTAACGACCAGTATTTTTTCCAACTTGTTGCAATCCTGAGATTTATTTCTTTCTTCATTTGAGCTTCCATGGAGATAACTTGGCCTAGGTATATGTAATCTTCTACATATTCTAGAAATTCGTCTTCGATTTTTATATCGACTTTTGTTGAATTAGTCATTATTTTAGTCTTACTGGTGTTCATTTTTAGTCCAACCTTCATGCTCTCTTCTTCCAAATCGTTTAACTTGTACTCAAGGTTTTTAGGGCATTCTTCAAGTAATACAAGGTCATCAGCAAATCTTAGATGGTACAATTTTGATCCATTTATATTGATGCCAAATTTGTCCCAGTTTAAATTGCGGAAGATATTATCCAGAACTGCTGAAAACAATTTTGGGGATAAAGGGTCGCCCTGTCTCACACCTCTTTCTTTGTATGCAGAATTCTTTTCATGTACAGATTTTAATGTACAGATATCAGGTAGTTAAAAAGGTCTGGCGAATACGAAGGATGTTTAGAAGCGCTTATAAATATAGGACCTGTTGAATTGTAACCTTTCGGTCGGCTTTCAAGTCGTGTGAGGTTTTGCATGCAGTAATAATGGTGATAATGTTGGTAGTCTCGCAGCGAGAATTCATTGTATGAAATTCATTTAAATAGACATCTGCTTGACCGGATCTGAGGAAGTTGTAGTGAATCACACCATGAAGTGATCACCAAACGGTTACCACAATTATTCTATGGGCCTCGACCTTTCTTAAGGGTATTGTGACGCACATTCGCCCCAAAATTCATATATTTACGTCCGATTCAACATGGTGAGGCAAGTGCTCTATGTAGGTCAGTTCAATATTGTGGCACCTATTTCTCAAGCTTTCAAGCAAAATAAAAATATCTGATCGACTTGAAGCAAATATTGTGGGTACGCTAACATCAAACCATGCCGTAAATTCCTTGGTAGTTAGTTTGATCGTATCCAATTAATTATTTAGCTTATTTTCCTGGATTAACTCGCAGTAAATCTTCAAATTTTAGTTTCCTTTATGCTCGGTTCATATTATTCCAGTCCACTAAAACAACGAGTTAATCCAGTCCAGCGCTGGACTGGATCTCATCTCTCTCGGATATCTGATATCGTCCACATTATTCCAGTCATTCAAAAGGTGTAATACCGGTAACACTATAGTGACAATGCTTTCAAGAATGAAGTTTAGAAATTGTTTTAAAACTGTTCTATTATTCCTGTTAGAAAAAGAAACTGACGTAGTAATTATATTTCAGTACATCGCTGGACTGGATTAATTCGCTGGATTCAGTAATCCAGCCCAGTGGCTGGAATAATGTGAACCGAGCATTACGCAAGCGATTCAAAATTATAGTATTCTTAGACGCAATCTTGGAAATGATGACAGGAGGCGTCATGGTGGAAGGGATGACAGATGACTTGGGTGTTGGCGAGTCCGAATAAGCCCATGCGCGCTCGGACGATATTATTTTGAAGAGAGTATAATTCTTACGTCAAGTAATCAAATATAACAGCTTATTGACGAATCATGGTTGAATGCGAATACGGTTTCCCAGATATGGACTGACGATACGGCGGCTTCTGCCTGAAAAGTTCCATCGAGAAAAGAAGAACAACTGAATAAAGGCAATTTTTGTTAAATTATGTACTTGTCTGGTTTCCTAAATTTATGATAAAAAAAAAAAAAAGCACAGAGACGAGTGATCATAATATTTTGATTTGCTTGATTTCCTATTCAAAGGTGTTTGGAATCCGTACCGACCGCTCAATTTATTAATCAAATAAGATCGTTCATGTATTATGCGGTTCACCTCGGAGAGGAGTGTTTTGAAAAGCGATACTGCCGCCAAATTATACCTTTGCGCGCCACATATTACGATATCATCCCAGTCTCTCTACCCTCCACAGTCGATTTTCAAAGAACTTTCTACCACGTACAACCAAGCTGTAGAGGAATGAGCTTCCTTGTGTGGTGTACATCTTTTAAAAAGGCTGGCAATGCTCCTGTGATTCCTCTGGTGTTACAAGATAATGTGAGCGGTGTTGATCACTTAACATCAGGTGACCCTAAAACAATGTTATGAGATTGTGTTATTGTAATAAGATAATGACAGCAGTGTTTACTATTAATCAAATTAACTAGTATATGCCTGGTTTTCGAAACAATGTTGTTTGAAATCAGAGAATAACTAAATGGCAATTTTAAGTTATACACCCAGGTGAAATCAAATCAAAATCACCTTATCTTATATGTCACGGAATTGACACTTATGAATGTCAAAATAAAACATTTTTTTTTCTTATTCAATTTACCACTACTTCGTAAAAGGTTGAGCTTATCATAAGAAGTAGCAAGAAACTCATCGCCACTCTTTTAAATCAAGATTTACATTTCCATCATTTTACAAATCATTTCAATTACTATATTTATGTAAAGTGATGCAACAAACATACCTACTCAAACGCCAAATAGTCAATGTCTTACACGAGTAAGTCAAAAAAGTAAATGTAAATTAATACAATACAAAATTTATTGTGTACAGTAGCTGCATCATCCACATACACCGTAAACAAATAAAGGCATTTTGAGTGTATTTTATTAGCGATTATGTAATAAAATACAATAAATTTTAAGACTCTGAAGCAGAGCTTCCCGTAACAGGATCATCATGCCACCACAAGTAGCGCTCGTTCACGAGCATGACGCATGGGCCAGCCATAGCCTCGACCATATTTTAGGGAAGGGGACGACCCGTCCCATATCGCCGCCACAAGCAGTGAAATCTAAGCGAGCATTACGAAGCCTGTTACGAGAATTCAACGACAACGAGTACGCAATAGCCAGGGGTTTCCTCTAAAAATCTGCATCTGCCTGTAATCAATTTTAGTATTATTAATCTCTTCTAATATCTATACAAATTCTCGTGTCACGCTGTGCGGGACCGAACTCCTCCGAAACGGCTTGACCGATTCTCGTGAAAATTTTTGTGTGCATATTGGGTTGGTCTGAGAATCGAACAACATCTATTTTTCATCCCCCTTAATGATAAGATTAGTCCACACGATTTTTTTTTTAATTTTAGATATTTTTTTTTATGTTTTTATTTCAACAAATACATACAATCCTAAATTTTCAACCCTCTGCGATCAACATCTATTTTTATGTATCGCGATTTTTATAATATTCTATTCCATCCACAGATCCGCAATAAGGTTGCAAGATGACAATCGAACACAATAATTGTAGTACGATAAATTGGTAGGTCTGAGAATCGGTCATCATCTAATTTTTATACCTCAAAAATTTTAATTATTGAAATCCTTTTTAATTACTTTATATGGCAATACAACGTTTGCTGGGTCAGTTAGTTTTCTTATATACATTGCAACTACTTATATGTTTTTCTTAAATAAATTTTACGTAATTTTAAAGGAAGTTATGTAAAGAATTGAAAAAATATGGGTTTCAGCTCTCAATTAGGCGCAACATTAGGGTTGCCAGGTGTTTATCGCCTTTTTCAGTCACTTTTTTTTCAAAGTTGAAGGCTTATATTTACTCTTTACGATAAACCATAGTTGTCAGTAAAAAAATGGCCATTGAAAATTAGTTTTATTAAAAAAAACACATACATGCATTCGAGCATTTGGACCTTAAGCTGTTTGGTTCATGTCTAATATTTATTTGAAACTTTTGACAGCTCGCTATTTAGCTATTTTTCATTTACTGGGCGGCGAAGATAGGACGGATAGGGTTAAAAGTTAAAGTTGTGACGTCGTCTAAAAATTGTCAAATGGTCCATAATAATTTTTTGCTTAACCGGTACTTTAACAAGTTTGTTTTTTTTTTTTATGGAATAGGAGGCCAAACGAGCGTACGGGTCACCTGATGTTAAGTGATAACCGCCGCCCACATTCTCTTGCAACACAAGAGCGTTGCCGGCCTTTAAGGAAGGTGTACGCGCTATTTTGAAGGTACCCATGTCGTATCGTACCGGAAACACCGCACAAGGAAGCTCATTCCACAGCTTAGTAGTACGAGGAAGAAAGCTCCTTGAAAACCGCACTGTGGAGGACCGCCACACATCCAGATGGTGGGGATGATATTAGGATATCATCCCCACCATCTGGATGTGTGTTACACAAGTTAGGACTTGTGGCGTGTCTTGCGAAGGTGGAATTCGGCGGCAGGAATCAAATGTTATTGCTAAAGTTAGTTGATGCAACGCAGCCTTTGTATTTACAGTTCATTCATGTAATTCAGTTGAAACTACAAGCTTCTGTTTCACAATTTAAAATAGTAAAATTTCATTACAAATTTAAAATTATTGATTACTTACTTACAACGCTTAAGATATCAATCCTTAGCTTTATCTATACTTAGCACGTAAGTACTTAGGAGGTTGATGTAATAATTATAAATAACTAGAATTTCGAAAAAAAATTATATAAACATATTGAACCCATTTGATACTCTTAACCAATGACGTTCTATACAAATAGACAATGCTCCTCATATAAAATCAAAGTCGAAGTATGGCACATGCCACAAATGACACCATAATAACCTTCGACTGCTATGTCTATACATTTCTGCGTTTACTCCAGTTTTTTAGAATGTTATTGGTCAATAGGCAGCAATGTAAACACTATTTCAGTTTCAATTGCGTATTTTGAATTTAGAACCCAATTTGGATAGTGACAGCAGTGGAGTAGGATTTAGGTATTTTTTAAGCCCAGACGAAAAAGAGGGGTGCTATACGTTTTACGATCGTCAGTCTGTCCCTATTTTCCGATCAAGACCTGTTCAGTCGGAGGTTTTTTACGTTTTTAATCAAAAATCACACTCATATTATAAGGGTGAAAGATTGTATGCTTAAGTTGCTTTGTTCTAAAGGAATTTGGACTTAATAAGTTATGATAACGTTTAATGAGAGAAAGTAAAACTCAAATATAATATTTTTATTTACATAAAATAATTAGTTAAACTGGTTATTTAAATGTTAACTTCCTTGAATTAAATAAAATTTGTCTTATAGACTTTGATATCTATTTGGTATATGTAGTGTAAGCGGACATCAACATTTATTTGTATAACAGCTTTTGTCAATTTTTAAATGTGATTAAATCCAAGAAACATAAATTCTTTAGTGATGAAATATAAATATGCTTATTTGGTTTCTAAATTTCTTCACATTTCTCTTACAATTTAAAATTACAATAATCGTAACTAGAATAATATTAATTAATTAGATTGTATAAAAATACGCAATTATTTTTATACTTTTTAGTGCAAATTATATATATTGTTTTGGAATAGTGTTTATGAAGGCGGTTGTTTTTTTGTTATTTTATTTTATTTGAAGTACACTAACTAACAATTTGTGTAAATATACAAAACTTTTCAATGCAGCAACGAACGTAAGTACTTTGCAATTTGAATACAGACAGTGTTCCGTTACTTTGTCATGGATTCCGTAATCAGAACCTAACCAAACTATTTTTGAAGTATATGCTTTCCAATAAAAGAAGAATCATCGAAATCGGTTAGCGCGAGTTGAGTTATTGGTAAATTTATCATCCACTTTGCTATACGTATGTATAGCAAAATTTAAGACTTTTATGGTTTTCTCGTGGATTCCACTGTCAGATCTGGACCAAATTACAATGGGACCACTCGGGAAGCACCAGCTTTCAAAAAAAAATATCAAAATCGGTTCACCCAGTCGAAAGTTTTGAGGTAACAAACATAAAAAAAAAATACCGACGAATTGAGAACCTCCTCCTTTTTTGAAGTCGGTTAAAAATACAATATTGCTAATCATTGTTTACTAGGCTTTTAAAAAAATGTTAAGTAAAAAACAACTGACTTCAAAAACACTATTCTTTGGAATAGATATGTTATTTATTGTTATTTTCGAATCGGTGTCCTCCCGCCACGGCCCCGCTCTCACCTCTCGCCTCCTAACGTCGTGTGTGCGTCTAAAGCACATCTCATCTATAACTATGTATGTTACAAACCTACCTTGGCTGACACCGGCACCAAAAATAACAATAACATATGGGTTTCTCATGGTTGTCATCCCCAGATTTAAGCCACACGAGAAGCACCAGCTTTCAAATAAAAAAAAAGAATTTTCAAAATCGGTTCCCCCAGTCGAAAGTTCTGAGGTAACAAACATAAAAAATTACATACCGACGAATTGAGACCCACCTCCTATTTTTGAAGTCGGTTAGCAAGAGCGACTCTATTGCTTTCATTTCTGACTGTGTCCGTTCATCTGTCCTATTCTGACAAGCGGATCTTGTCTGGAAATTATCAATAATTGTATCATATTTAATGAAAAAAATATTTATTTTATTTAATTACTTACGCTTCTTGCATATCAATTATGTATATAAATAAAATAACCTAACAGATGATAAGTCACACCATCTTTTTAGAGTCGTTAATGTATGATTTAAGCAATTTTTATAGCACAGGCTTGTTCAGGTTTGTTGATTAACACACAGTTGACGACGACGACTACATTAGCCGTTCCACTGTCAGACTGCGAATGATATGTCCATATGTATAGAACGTCATTGCACTTAACAAAGCATTATTTATTTCATCACACTTATCTTGCTGACGATTGATTCTAAACAACAAAGAGGTGTCATCCGCGTAAAAGACTTTATGATACTTCTTATTTATAAAAAATTGCAGAACGTTAATATTTACCAGAAACAAGAAAGGTCCCAGTATTGAGCCTTGAGGTTCGCCCGTTAAAACCACAGAACAGATAAAAGACATTCTCTCAATCTCTTTAAACTATTCTGTGGTTAAAACCAAAGAACCAGAGGATTGCTTTCCATTTTCATTTTCCATTTGGAGTCTTCTTTGTAAATATGATTTTAACAGTTTCAGCGAGACTCCTTGTACACCGTTATGTATCAAAATGTGTATAATGTAATACCTTTGTAGCATTATAGATCGTAGAAATATTAATCGTGCATATTAACTGTAATAAGCGTATGCCGAAAGATTCGTTCTGAAAAAAACATTTTATTTTATATACCGTAATATTAGCTCTGATAAGAACTATTTCATAATGCTGTACATCAAGTCATAGAATCATACAGATCACCAGTAGTCATCTCATCGACTTCGATGAGATGATGCTTATACTTACAAGCATCGTCACGTTCTCTCGACGACCGCAGATATACTCACGTGATCAGTCATATGCTCCGCGTTACACAACCGCACAGCAAGGCCAAGCGTACTCGACTGAAGCGTCGGGGCGTCAATCACTATTCATGCAATTTTAATCAATGAGCGACAGAGTAGGTGCTAAATGCTCATTGACATCGGATGATCGAGGTTCGACGCGAGTGTACACTAGCGCGCGCTTGCTGGCCGGTTTACTGCGATAGCATTAGTTTTAGAGCGAGATAGAACACATAATATTATTCTCAATTCTTATTGAATGAAACGTTTTACTATTGGTCAAAATGTAAGCTTTAGAATTGGTGTGTATTTTCTAAACTTCTAAATATTTTTTAAGTAACAATTGTAATTGGTTAACTAGTTTTAAGGATTAAGGATTGTATATATATCATGTAACTGAAATAAAGATTATCTTCCACATATTCCTCACAGTCAAGCAGTTGTTTTATTTAATCTCCAAACGCTCAGTCTCTAAAAAAATATCAATCGAAAGTTGAATATCTGAACATACCTTCTTTCGACTGATAGCTAGCTTTTGAAGAGTCTTGAATATGACCGACCGCTCCATACCCACTTTAACTACGCAAACTACAATTCTGATTGTTCCATCTCATGATTGTGATTTAAAATTCATCAATTATATTATCGAAGTTTATAACATACCTACTCTAAATTTGAAATAAAAAAAAAACAAAAATTTGGTACGGATTCGGCAAACTACAGGCCTATAATTTCCCTCCAAAATCATGGAAAGCATACAATAAAACGTCATTGATAGCATAATTAATCGCCAGCTATTGGTAAACCTACGTTGGGCACCAGTTGATTAACGACCGACGGTACGGCATTCGCCATCGGGCGATCTTCTGGTATATCTAAAACATAGAGGGGCAGCTATTGAAAGCAAGGGAGAAAGCCTGGCAGTTAGCCTTGATATAGCAAAGGCCATTAATCGTATATAGCACAAGGCGCTTCTCTCGAAAATTCCATCCACCCGCACTGGGCGCAGCATACAGGTCATTGTTTACGGTTATTGCTCAAACCTGAAGCCCCTGAACGCTGGAGTTCCCCAAGGCTGTGCTATGTTGAACGCTTATATAATCTCAATGATATGTTGGACGCCTCCAACATATATTGTTCTGCAGACGACAGTACTGCAGATGCCGAATACAATAAAGACTCAAGATTGCGCGTTTAACACTAAAAACCCCCATTTGTCGTATCACCGGTCTCCTACAACACTTCCCTTAAAGCCTCGCCGAGTATCGGAATACAGGTTCTCGAAATCTCGAGTGGTTGCCAATTCAGTTACGAGGAAGCTAGGCGTCGTATTAGATCACATTTCAGCGTTCTACAAAGCGCAGATTCACCCACATATGGAGTATTGCTGCCATCTCTGGGCTGCACACCCCCCACGTACCCACGAGCAACGCAGAGCTGCTGGAATTGTTAGGGACCCAGTGTTCTGTGAACGGCCAGATAACTTGGCGTTGCGTAAAGACGTTGCTTCATTCTGTGTCTTCTACCACTTTTATCACGAAGAGCCTTCTAAAGAACTGTTTGGCTTACTTCCTACCACCGTATCCTTAGCACGATACGCCACAAATTAGTATATCATGTGTGGCGTGCCTCCACAAAACGGTGTATCCAGGACGATACTCTTAAAAAAAGTGCGTACATTTTTCTAAAGAGCCGGCAATGCTCCTGTGATTCCTCTGATATTGCAAGAGAATGTGGGCGGCGGTGATCACTTAACATCAGGAGACCCATACGGTCATTTGTCCTCTCTTCCATAAAATACATTGGCCTTCAAAAGTAAGTATCACACTTTTAAAATTGGGATAACGTTTTAAGTTCACAAGATATACTTTCAAAATAAAAAGGACTCCAAAGAGAATATAATTTTGTACATAAAATTTTTATAGTCGGTAACCTTCTTTTAAGAATTGGCTGAAAAAAAACTTCAAAAACAAAACCATTCCTTTTTCAAAGTGGACGTTTCCGAATTACAATTTTACCCTTTACATTTTTCTTTCTGTTTTAAATTTTTTTCAAGATCGATCGGGTCTTGTTTTAAAAATTTATGCTAAAAAGCACATAACATTTATTTATGCCTCTTTCAGTTGAAGAACGTGCTAGGACCATGGCTTTTCTGGAACTAGGCATCAGTATGCGTCGCACTCCAAGAATGGTGGGTGTGACGGTACGAACGGTCCAGAAGGTAATGCGAAGGTATGAAGAGACTGGACACCATCTGAGGAGACCTTGTAATGGCAGACCCAGGTGTACCAGTGCCCGAGAAGATCGTTATATTATTTCCACTGTGTTAAGAAATCGCCACCAAAATGCAGTTGAAGTCCAGCAACAGCTACTTCAGACCCGGAGGGACTACATTAGTGACAGTACAGTGAGAAGAAGACTTGCTGAAGCAAATTTGAAACCCCGAAGACCAGCGAGTGGCTCAAAACTCGAGAGACAGCATCGAGTAGCGAGACTGCGATACGCCCGTGAACACATGCAGTGGGATGAAGAAGAATGGTCAAGAATTTTGTTTGCAGATGAGTCTCGATTCTCCCTTTACACTTTTGATGGAAGGCGTGTGTTTACAGGCGACCTGGTGAGCGATACCTTCAAGCCTGTATCTCAGAAAGAGTCCAATACGGTGGAGGCAGTGTACATGTATGGGCTGGCATATCTTCAGAAGGTCGCACAGAGCTAGTAGCCATAGAAAATGGCACCCTCACTGGGCAAAGATATGCTCAAGAGATTCTCAATGAGTATGCAGGGCCGTATTTAGCAAATATGGGTGATGGATCGATGCTGATGCATGATGCCCGGCCACACACGGCTTATATCGTACAAGAGTATATTCAGGAGGTCGCATCAGCGTGATGGCTTGGCCATCAAGAAGTCCTGATCTCAACCCGATTGAACATGCTGGGATGAGCTTGGGGGGCTAGTCAGAAATCGCAGACCACCACCTACTACCCTCAGGGCACTAAAGCAGGCCCTGGTAGAAGAATGGGAGAATATTCCCCAACATCGGCTCCGAAACCTAGTGTTCAGTATGCCAAACCGGCTCGAAGTTGTAATCAGAGCTCGAGAAGGCAATACCAGTTATTAAAAATTAAATAACATGTAATACATTTTAGTTGAATTTTTTTACACTAAACTAAAAATGTCTATTTTCATTCATTTATCTTTTTTAAGTTAAAAATGTTACTAATGTATATTTTTAGTTTCTAAGAATTAAAGCCTATAAAACTTGCAACAAAACGTTTTTAATCTTAAATCTCTACCTTCTATAGTTAAGAAAAAAATTTAATTTGATAAGTGTGATATTTACTTTTGCAGGCCAGTGTAATAGGTACTAAAAGTACAAAGAAAACTGAGATACGTATAAGAAAAAAATACATGTCTCCGCCAGCAGTAAGTGTCTCATACAATCTAATTTAAAAATTCACTTAACATGGGCACATTCGAATGGTACTAAACTAGTCGGTACCTACACTGATAGACCGTGAGTAAAGTCGTTTTAAATAAATAAAGTAAATACGCTTTCTTACCAATATCTGTCATAACGTCCCTATTGGCAAACGTCACAAGTTGCTAAAA
Organism: Leptidea sinapis; assembly: GCF_905404315.1. Lineage (NCBI taxonomy): Eukaryota > Metazoa > Arthropoda > Insecta > Lepidoptera > Pieridae > Leptidea > Leptidea sinapis. The sequence goes on along the minus strand of NC_066288.1, from coordinate 4,315,932 downwards.
TATGTGACTAGGCGACTTGTCAGCAACAAACAACGTAAAACCCGAAAAAAAATAACAAAGAAAAAGCTGTTTGCTAGTGTTACACTGAATTTGGAATTTTATTTCCGAAATCATTTGTGGGGGCCCTTTTTTGTAGGGGTCTAGGGCCTCTACAAATGGGCTGTAGCCCCAGTTGCCCTCTCCTAAATCCGGCTCTGGGGACAAGGGTCAAGGTGGTGCAAAGGAAATATTTATGTCTTTATTTTTAGTTATATACCTTGTTTTGAAATATATTTTTCAAAATTATATCTTTTCACATTTATAGTGTATATATTAATAAAATTGTATTAAACTCTCTTTAGCTGTAGGTATTATTTGTATCTGGCTGGTTTTGATGCCCTTAAAAAGGTTACAATTAAAAAAAAAATTAAATAAGTACTAAAATGTTGTTTCTAGTTGTATTTTAAATTTGTTCTTTTTTCTGTCAAAATAAGTAAATCTAATGAAGAAGAAAAATTTGTGACGTTTATGAACTTCTGCAGTGTTAGTAACAGTGACACAATGTTGGTTAGAGCTTTGTTGTTTTGTTTAATCTTTATACCAAGCTTCATTTCGCTCTGGTCGTACAGTAACCGATAAAATGAACGCTATTTTAGAAAAGTCCAGCAAGGTCGGAATTAACTACAAAAAAGGTTTACATAGAAGCACGGACTAGTAAAATAAGGACTCCGTGTCTCCTTACATAACAGTGTAGCACCAAAACAAGCTTATTAAGGTGTAAATACATAGCCCCACGCACACACTTACACTACAGGCCGATAGACGGACATTATGAGAATTGTCATGTCTGTGACACATTAGTTTGCGTCTCAATAAAATATTTTAAAGATGCCGTCGTGCGTTGTGAAAAAGTGTGAAAACAATACTATATAAGTATTTGTGGCCATATATTATTAAAGGGAGATTAAATTGTATAACTAGTATCCCCCGTAACCGCACACACACTAGCATAACGGTGCTTCACTTGCTAATATCACGGCGCGGAGTACTTCTTTTTTTACTCGTCCGTGCATAGAAGCTGTATGTAAGCGATATTTGGCTACTATATGAGCTCGACGAAAAAAAACCTAAAGATCTCAAACGTGATTCATTCTCGAGACGTAATAAATCCGATTCATTTTTGAAAAGATTAATAATTGGAATTAAAAGTGAATCACGCACGAAAAGAATGTTCGCAAAAGGTCGTCAAAAGTCGGCCAGGCTTCACAGACTGTGGCAGAACCTAGATCAACTCATAATAAGGTGAAATTGTTTGTATGGTTGGACTGAAAGGGTATTATTGTTCATTATAAGCTTCTACCGCCGTGAATAACCATCGATCTATATCCATGTATCTCTACCCCAAACTGATAAGAGTGCAAGAAGATCAGTGGAAGGCCGGCCGGAATTGTTCAATAGAAAGGGTGGACTAAATAGGACGATAACAAAAAACTTTAGCTACTCAGCATTAATTAAGAAAATTTCGAGATCTCCCCCTTGGAGATAATTCGAGTTACTGCATCCTCCGCATAGGCCTTACCTTGCACGGTTGCACCTTCACAGTTCTTTAGGCAGTGTCAGGTTAACATCAAGAGAGGACTGCCAAAATTACTAGTCGCGCTTTATTGATCAGAAGTGTGAAGTGCTTTAAAGTTGGATAAATATTGTTTAAGTGTCAGTCTTAGTTCTATTTCATTAATTATTAACATTATATAAAATTACATAGCAGACGGTAATGACTGGTTGGCTCTGCACAGGGTTTCCTAGTGAGCCATCCAGAGGAATTTAATTTAAAGGTGCCTCTTTGTTTCTGTTTTTGAGATTGAGACTGTAAATTTATATTAGGCATGTAGAACAATGTATTTAATTATAATATATATAAATAATAATAAAAAAATAAAAAAAGTCCTAAAATTTCTAACCGAAATCAGACTTCTGAGACAAGAGTTACAAGCATTGAAGCAGCAAAACAGTGAGATATTCCAGGATTTAAAAACAGTTAAATGAGAACTACATTCGGATACCATCAAACTCGAACAGTATGACAGGAAATTTTTGACTCAACAGACAGAGATCACAAACCTCAAAGGGTCTCTCCAGCGCATTGAGTCAACAATAAATAACTACGAACAAATTCTTTTAAAAAACGAAATAGAAATTGTTGGTGTTAATGAACAGAAAAATGAGAGCATAACTCATATAGCCATGCTTATATCCAAAAAACTCGGAGTATCACTTAGCGAAAATGATGTCGACTACGTAGAAAGAGCTGGCCCAAAAGCCTCGCAAATGTCTAAATCCCGATCTTCTCCAGTTACGCGCCCAATTGTTATTCGCCTTGTTCGACGATCCAAAAGGGACGAAATACTACAGGCAGCAAAGCTAAGACGTAATCTTACATCCGAAGGAATAACTGCTGAACAACCATCAAACATATTATATATCAACGAACGCCTTACGAAATTTAATCGGCAATTATTTCGTGAAGCACGTCAACAAGCTAAGGAACATAACTTTAATTTCTGTTGGGTCCGAAACGGAACTATATATGTTCGTAAAGCTGAAAAACTCCGTTACGTCACCATCAAATCTGGCGAAGATCTGCAAAATTGTTTCAAAAATAAGGTAACACAACAAAACATTTCAAACATTCAAGAAATTACATCTTAAGAGTTCTATTTTGTTACATTTCATAAGTATTAGTTTCAACACCTTGAGGTTAGATAATTGTTATAGATACAATCTGCTCTCAATCATATTCAAAGTATCACAACAACGTTCACAACACACACACACCCTACGCACACAAAAAACATTATCTTATACACGCATTATCTTATACTTATTCACAAACCCATATTCACAAGCATTCACTATCCAACACAGCTCTTATAAAATTCAAAACGTAATTAAAAGAACCCGTAATTATTCGTTGTCCGACAACTTATGTATCTCTCACTTTATCAATTTAATAAATATAATTGTCTCTTGTCTTCAACCAACAACCCCAAAATACCAAAGAATATATTATATTTACCACAACTCAAATGGCTAGTAACATGATAAGTGAAATTGATAACATCTTGACTATAACGTGCCATAAGGTTGAAGACATAGAATCGTGTAACGCTCTGCTTCAGTTGGGAAAATATAATTTTAAAATTTTAACATTTAATATTCGAAGTCTAAATAAAAACTTTGACCTATTCAGAGCAAATCTGCAACGTTTTGTTATAACTTACGGTGTGATTATTTTGACGGAATGTTGGCTTGATGATTATTCAATAGTCATGCAGTTAGATGGATATGATTCGTTTAGAACTTACCGAGCTATAAACCAGTGTAGTGGTGTTGTCGTTTATGTCCTAAACGAAATTTCAGTGTCTGTATGTGAGCCTGAACTGAATGACGCAATTTGTTTACAAATTGATATTTCCAAAGGTCCAAAAATCATAGCTATTTACAGATCCCCATCAGTAAAGGACACCACGAATTTTTTAGACGGCCTGGAAGCCTCCTTACGAAGGAATCCTCAAAAAGCTCATTAATAATTACTGGTGACATGAATATAGATATATGTCCTACAAGTGTGGACCCACGACGTCACGAATACCTATGCCTGATGGCCGAGTTTTGTTTGTTGCCTGTATTTTTAAAACCAACTCACGGCAAAACTTGTTTGGACCACACTTTCATAAAGAACAACATGTCAGCAGAGGGTTTCATTTGCAGCGCGGATCTGACTGATCACGATATGACGATTACGTGTTTAAAAACTAAATACTCGGTTGGTCACAAACACTGTAGAACTGTGAAAAAATCTGACTATGACGCGCGATCTACAAAATACTGACTGGACGGCAGTGATTGATACTATGGACGTCTCAAGGTCAGTAGAAATTTTCTCACATACAATTAATACAATTATATCTAGACACAGATCAGAGGTCACGCTCAGTAGGAATAAATTTAACATTAAACCCTGGATTACGCCTGGTTTAATCCGATGTATTCGAAACAGAGACAAACTCCATCAAAAGTACAAAAATAATCCAAACGATGAAATTAAAAAGGTAATTTATATAAAATATAGAAACTTCTGTAATAATCTACTACATCGACTAAAGTACAACTACGAACGCTCACTTTTGACAGAAAGTAAACATGATAAAAAGAATGTATGGAAGGTGATTGGAGATATTACTCATCATAAACGCTCACAGCAGAATGCTGAAGAATTAATTAAAACGTCTGGTGAAGTAGAACATTGTTTAAAGTTGCATAACGAATATTTTGCATCTGTGGGTAGACAACTTACTAAGACAATTCTTGACAACATCAAAAAAACTGAGGAAAATTTAGCATCCGAAATAAAACATATAAACACTCCAATAAGATCATTTTTCATGAAACCAGCTGACGAGACTGAAATAAAACACTGGTTAAACGATCTACGAGTACATAGTGCTTCAGGATTAGACCAAATAAGAGCAGTAGTACTAAAGCAAAACTCGGACCATATTACTTTACCGCTGACTCATATAATAAACTTGAGTATCACTACTGGAGTCTTTCCTGAATCATGGAAGCTAGCAATGGTAATTCCAATATATAAATCTGGATCAAAAGAAGTGCCTGGAAACTATAGACCAATCTCATTACTTAGTGTAGTATCAAAAGTTTTGGAAAAGGTTGTCAGTTCCCGACTCACTTCTTATCTTGAATCTAAGGGCCTACTCTGTGATCGTCAATTTGGTTTTCGTCGAAGAAAATCCACAGAGGATGCATGTTTACTGGTTACAGAATTGATCTCACGGTACATGGACAGTGGACATCGATCTATTGGGGTATTCTTGGATCTGTCTAAGGCATTTGATACTGTCTCAGTTCCAATACTTTTGAAGCGACTGGAATGTATGGGCATCAGAGGCCTTCCTTTGAAGTGGTTTGCTAGTTATCTAACTGGCAGGAAACAGTGTCTGCGTGTAGGTAAACACATTAGTGAATTGCAAGAGGTCACAGTGGGTGTTCCACAAGGCTCTATCTTAGGCCCAACCCTGTTGTTAATTTACATGAACTCCCTACTTAAATTGAACATTGAAAACGCGGATATCGTTTGTTATGCTGACGACACCGTAATATTATTTAAAGGTAAGTCATGGGAAGAAGCAAAACACATGTCGGAAGAAGGCCTCTCCGTAGTAGCTAACTGGTTAGATAACCTCCTGACTCTTAACCCCGGGAAAACGAATTACCTGTCGTTTCACATAACAAAAGCTAGTGCTCCAACCGACTGCGAATTCATTCAAATACATAGATGTGATAAAGCAGCAGAAGCACCATGCTTTTGTCCAAAGATACAGAGGACGACAGAATTACGGTACCTGGGAGTCCAATTGCATGAAAACCTCACCTTCTTGCCGCACATTTTATCCTTATCTGGAAGAGTTAGAAAACTCATGAATATCATAAGGCTACTCAGGAACTCAGCTGACTGCCAATTGCTTAAATCAATCTATATTGCACTATGTCAATCAATCATTATGTATTGCATAACAGTCTGGGGAGGAGCTGCAAAATCTCATCTAATAATATTAGAGAGAGCTCAACGAGCCTTTCTAAAAGTCATGTGCAGGAAGCCACGACGACACCCTACGGACAGTTTGTATACGGAATGCGGCGTGCTAAGAGTTCGACAATTATTCATATTGGCTAGTGTAATGGAGGAGCACAAAAATGTTCTCAATACTCCGGGTTTTGCCAATATTTTGATCCCTTGTATTTAATTTTACACACACATACACATAAACACACACACACACACACACACACACACACATGTTGTTACTTTAATTTTATTTTACTTTCTTTTAAATTTAGTATTGATAAATTTGTAGTTTTTTTAATTAAATTATTATTTTACAGTTGTATATAGTGTCTTCAAAATTTGTAATAGTAATGCCAATGATGACAACCAAGATAATGGTTTACTGTTAATCATATCTTTATTTGATTCCACGATACAATCTCCGACTAGTGTGGTGATTCAATGGCAATCATAATTTAGTCATACTTATATATAAGCTTGTAAAATATTTAAAGTTAATGTAATTTATGTAAAAAGATCAATTTAAATAAATGATTCTTATTCTTATTATTATTCTACAGCACTGACCTCGACTATTTACCACTGGACTGGCGGCTGACAAAGTGCTTTTGTCCCTGTTTGATATTCGCTATTTTGGCGCTGTTGGCCATGCAGCGAGAGTCTGCGGTACTAAAACTAGTGAAGAGAACCTCAGCAAACACCGATAGATGGTGGAAACTATTTAAAAAAAAATGTGTACTTTATTACGTTGATTCTAGAAGTATAAATAACACGGAAAACTAACGAAATTAATTCAAAATGCAAAAATACTTTAGAGTATTGTACGTTCCTTGGCAGCCATTTGTATTATACGTCAAAATTAGTTCTCTGGAAGCTCGCGAGTGGCGTTTCAAATAGGCACAAAATATGATAGCAAAGAGTCATTGAACAAAATGGCACATATGACTACCTACTGTAATTAAAAGTAAACAGACGTAGAAATAATAGTGATGAGTTATCATATAAAATGCAATGATTCTTTTCACCAACCTATTTCAAAGATTGTGAAATAGCTTATCTAATAGCATCGTACTCGTCTATAGTCCCGAAGACATATTTAAAAGCAGTTCCTGCAAGCCGGCTGCTCTATGTGAAGGCATGATGAGATAAGAATTTGTGTAGTAATGTTGAATGAGATCAATGTATATCAGAATGTTATGCGAGTGGTCGGAATACATTTGAACATTTTTTATCTTTAATAGTGTATTAAATGTTTTTAACAGGGTGAGACTTCCTTCTATAGGATTCTGGCTAGGTAGGGCCACAGCGGCACCTTTTATCTGCCGTGGAGCAGTGTTGTGTAACCACGGCTTGTTTCTCGTTTTAAATAGAACCGTAGCTAGTGATATCACTGGGCTAGTGGGAATTTACTACTTAGTATATTCTTTAACTAACGCGAAAATTACACATTTTAATAAAACACTTTTTAAAGGATTAAAATGCGTGTAATTGTTACTTACCATTGGGAGGCTCCTTTGCACAGGATGCCGGCTAGATTATGGGTACCACAACGGCGCCTATTCCTGCCGTGAAGCAGTAATGTGTAAACATTATTGTGTTTCGGTCTGAAGGGCGCCGTAGCTAGTGAAATTACTGGGCAAATGAGACTTAACATCTTATATCTCAAGGTGACGAGCGCAATTGTAGTGCCACTCAGAATTTTTGAGTTTTTCAAGAATCCTGAGCGGCACTGCATTGTAATGGGCAGGGCGTATCAATTACCATCAGCTGAACGTCCTGCTCGTCTCGTCTCTTATTATCATAAAAAAAATGTCTTTTTAAATTTAATTTTGCGTAAAATTTATTATTAAGTATTTTAGTTAACCCGACGTTTCGTGAACTTTTCAGACCACGTTTATAGGACTGCGTTTGAAAGGAGTCAAGATTGTATTTGTCATAGTCGTCATTATGAAGTTTAGCGCAATTTGTTGCCTCGGAGGTGGTATTTGGGTAAAATTTACTGACAGTCTCCTCTTTTTTGGTATATGTAGTATTGGGTTTAAATTTTCACCATCACGTTAACGTCTTTTTTGGTTCGTTAACTGTCTCATAAGTGTTGACATATGAATCTCTTATGCTACAAGCGCTCATTATTTCTCAAATGAGATTGTATGTAGGAGATATCGGTCTCGATTTCCTTCCTTCTATAGACATTATATGAAATCAAAATCAAAAATAATTCTATAAGGAATCAATTTTGAGAAAATAAATGCCTTTTAATGTTTTCTGACCACTCAAGATTCATGCAGAAATAAGAGCAAAGAGCGTATAGTGTAAACCCGGAGAACGCTAGGCGCGAGCTTGTTTTGAAGTAAAAGTTGAAGAAAAACTGAACTGATGTACCTAGGTAACACTGAAAATATTTAGAAAATGAAAAACAGCTTAATGTAGAAGATGCCGATACTTTTATTGTTTTTCGAAGTAATCTCCGTTCCTCTCTACACATCGTCGCGTTCGATGGAACCACTGAGAAAAGCAGGGGCCGATTCTTCTTTGGCATCTCTTCTATGGCATTTTCGTACGCTTTCACCGCATCTTCAGGGCTCGTGAAGGGAATAACTCGAATTTTATCATTAGTTCTTGGAAGTAAATAAAACTCGCAGGGTGCCAGGTCAGGTCTGTATGGCGGATGACTCATTATCTCAACACCTGCCATAGTCAAATATTCAATAGTCCGTTTTGCGGAGTGCGCTGTAGCATTGTCGTGGTGAAGGAGGATCCTGCTTCGAGGGCGCTGCTGTCGATTTTTTTCCAAGACAACAGGCAAACAGCGATTGACATACCAGCCTGCAGTAACTGTCTTTCCATCTTCTAGCACAACTGTCGCGAAATGCCCTTTCCGACCCAAGAATGAGGCAAACGATGTCAAATACGATGTATTTGACATACAGCATTTGAGTCACCGCCGTTGAACTTATCCAACATTTGGCAATACCAGTCCATGCGAAGGTGTTTCTGGTCGTCAGTTAAAGTATGGGGAATCCATCTGGTACAAAGCTTCCTGACGCCTAAATGTTCGTATAATATTTTTTGAACTTGACTCATACCAATGCCTAGGATTGCCCGTATCTATTGATAGGTCACTCTATTATCTTCCTCTAGGTATCATGCATCGCACAGCACTGATGTTATCTTAAGTAGTCGCTGTTAAAGGACGTCCCTCACGCGGATCATCATTGAGATTGCTACGTCCACGCTTAAACTCGTTAAACCAATTGTATATAGTGACACGAGATGGGGCTTCATTATGAAATGCTAATCGCAGCCTATCATAGCTTTGTTGTTGAGTAAGCCCACAACGAAAGCGATAATAAATCATTGACCGAAAATTTTCTTGCGTTAGGTTCATTTTCACGTGTAACAAGAGTTTTAGATTTTTAAAAAATGACAAATGAATGCAATATACTACATTAGCAAAGAGTTCTAAATTTGAAATTCAAAAAAAGTTTTCATTAGCAATGTTTCTAACTGGCCAGTTCTTAACATTTTCAGTGTTACCCACGTATCAAGTTACCTCCCCTTAAATGGGTAACAATTGAAAACTGTATATATATTGAATATAAAAATAAAATAAAATATACATGTACAGCTTTTTTCAATATTCCTATAAGTTCGTAGCCCAAATGAAATAAATAGGCTGAACATTGTTTCTTTGTTACAATTTTAGAATATTTTATAACATCTACAAACGTACGTACATAAAGATGACGACTCTAAAAATAACTCCGTCCCATAGCAACTTTTATTATTCTAGATATAATTAAGTACTTGTAACTAAGTATACGAGTTCACGTTCCTTGAGTTGTAAACGGCAAAACGTCTACAAAATCAAACGTAGAGTCTCGTGGTGACATTTTGTGAGGGTGAAATGCCACTCCCATTCTCAGTAAAATATTTGTGTTGATACGAAGTAGGTCAAACCTGTAGCAACTTTTATTAAAAATGCAGACGGACAAACACGTATAGTATACCTACTTATTGTGTACATCACCCAGGTTACGTAACGTTTACGACTCTATTTAGATATGAATAGAGTTTTATTAAATTAAAATTAATCAAAAAGTAAACCAGAATAGCACCACTGCAAATTTATTCAAAACTATATTCAGGCTTACGCACTGGGCGTGTACTTGTGTCGGTAAGGACGCTCATGCTATTGCAGTTAGGGGGCTTGTTACGTGAAGAGCTTAGACTTCATACAAAAATTGGGAGCTCTCGTAGATATGTGAAGGCTTGACTTTGCCTAGAGCACATCAAAACGATCAATGCGCATGCGCGCAGTGCGGCCGGTGCCTTGGCCGAGGGGGCGCTGTCGTCGCGATAACGGCAGTAGTCTGCGCGTCGTCGACCGCTAACTACCTGTGACCTGTCGCTCTCATTCAAGCCATTGATCGCTTACGATCTTCGCAAAAAGCATTGTGTAACAAGAAGTCCTCGCACCGATGACATTATGGCAGTGATTCAATAGGTGTTTTAGTGATGAGTTCCGCGTGAGTGTTGGGATTGATGTGCCGCTGCCGCGAGGTAAACAACCGGTCCAGATAGGGAGGCTGCGTCTTGCGCCGGGCTCTAGTGGAATGCGGCAATTTTAACTACTGCGGACCTCAGGAGTCTTATAATACAAAAAGTGGGATTGCCCGTTTGCTTATTGAAGGTAATTAGAACTCATATTTATTTATCTACACATCTAATTAAGATATTATCATATTTTGATTTAAATTTTGCTATTAACAGAAATACTGACAAGTTCAATTTTAGTTATTGGTATTATAATTCAATTCAGACTAAATTTCGATGAAAAAAATCACAGAGAATAATTAAAAACCAACTCAATAACTCACTTAGGTGGTAGATACTAAAAATATGTCTATATAGGTGTGATAGCTCTTAGTCTATAATATATAATATTTAGTTAAACTATATAATATATACGTTCAATAAATGGATACAATAAGAACTCAAGCTTCGATACGGTAATATTCAGGTATTCTGAACCCAAGTTAGCGTATTACCTGGCGTGAAATAATCCTGTGAATCTATTTGAAAATTCATTGAATAGTTACACACACTTTCCCACGGCATTTTTATACAGTTCCCAGGGTAATTACGACCGCAATGTTGCAGAAAAGTGAAACCGATTCATTCAGAATTATTACAAAATAAAGCGGAACGCGTTACATCAATGTAATAATATTATAGAAACGAATTATTGTACGTTGCACAAGATGCCGAGATCTACGCGTGTCGTACACGAACACGATTACACC